>NC_090816.1:38482662-38785692 GCF_000390325.3 Nicotiana tomentosiformis | reverse complement strand
AAGTCACACCCAACTCCATGATGAGCTCGAAACATACGCTTCAATTATGCTCGCTAGTCAAAGATAGTATAGTATAATATCGTATCCATAGGGATTGGAGTTAAACAATATTTTCTTAGTTTCTAACTTGATTGCTATCCAAGAGAATCAACAATTGAGATTTATATGACTAATAACTAAAATTAACTAATAATCTAAAGCTATTAACTAATGACTATCTCAACAAAGGTAAGTAAGGAAGTTATCAGTGGGAGAAAATAGGGGTTGATAAGATAGGTGCAAGAAAATTGTTCGGGATCTAACTCTAGATAATTCACTTCTAATGTTTAAGTGAGTCTCTTGAATTCACTCAATTATTAGTTCAAACGTTTAGTAGAAACTCCTTTCTTGATTAAGTCTCAGCCTCACGAGATGAACCAATTTAAGCACGTGAAGATATGCAAGAATGCGTAGTGGATTGTCTTTAGGAGAACCTCTCTTGATTATTTTCCTAACTAGGTTTAATCAATGATTCAACTAGCCTCTTTCGATTACTAAGAATAATTAATGAACTGACCCAACAATATAATGCAAAGATATCACAAGTTATGTCTATCTCGATTACATGAGCAAGTGAATATAGATGCAATAATGAAATCATCCAAAAATGCGTCAATACATGAAACTAGAGTTATAATCCACAAACAATCATCAATACACCCAATCCATCAAACCTTAAAGAGAACTACTCCATATATATGGAGCAATTCATCACAAATATAATTAAAAAAATAGGAAAACATAAATTCGATCCAAACTCGAGTCTTGAGTGAGGAAGGAATGATGAAATCCTTGTGCCTTTTCTCCTCACACTCCTCCTTGGCCTTCTTAGGTCTAATATGTGTCAAAAGTCCAGAAAATAACATTTTTCCATGTATTTATACCAATTAGGGTCGGGCCAAGACGAAATTACCTTCTCCTAGCCGAAATAGGAAAATTACTCTGTAAAAATTGCACAGGCGCGCCGCATGGGGCGATACACCATGCGGGGCATTAGTGGGGAAATCCAGAGTGTTGGTTCTGACAAGCAGCAGGAATTTGCACAGCCGCAGTGCCCCACGCGCCACGGCAGTGAGGTTTTCTCAGAGTACGGATTCTTCTTGCATTTTGACATCCACACTTGGTCCTCGACCCCGAACACGATCCCGGCTTAATACCTTGGGCTTTTACTCAGATTTCAAAGCTCCAAATCACTCAAATTCATTCCATAACATCTAAATAGCTCGGAATCACTCCTAAAAGGCATAAAACACACAATAAGTGCAAAACACTATCAATTAAAGCTTAAAACAAGTAAAGTGCAGTGAATTAGAGTGCAATAAGAAACTAACATACGAGATTATAGTCTATATTAACACCCCACACTTAAACCATTCTCTTTCTTGAGCAATCCAACTATACTTTATATAGATACGACATTTTTTTAACAACTCTATAACTCATCACACCAAGAATATTTAAAACAGATTAAGTACAATACTATAACATCCTCGCCTCGAGATTTTACTCAAAAGCACCGCGCAATTTTCACAACCCGCTCACTTACTCTAACATAGAGGTCAATAACATTACCTTTCCTTCGTGAATCAAGTGCCCTCACACAACAATAGAGAGTAGTTCCACACACATTAGACATTAATAACAATTAGGAACTCAAGATAGAAAGAATTCGCTCACTCTCAGAAACAACATTCATATGCCTCAAAAGACGTACCATAGGCTTGCATGTAGTGTACTACTCTACTAATTGAGCTCATTCAATCAAGGATCAAGTAGGACTTTAATTGGTTGTAATGTAGGTTGCGGGATGGATAGGATACATTTAGATATAAGAGTGACTACACCTCCCTAAGCACTTTTAATACATACAATTTATAATTCAAAACCCCACACTTTTGTCAAACCATAACTCCACCTTTACATCAATATACATCAACTCCCAACTTCTTTAAGCATAAATACATCAAGAGTTACCACTATCAAAGAATATTTTTTCATAACAATACAACTATTTTCCTTTTTCTTTTCTTATTTAATTCAAGTGGCTCTTACATTTTTCAAAATAATGCACCTTTCTCCTTATTTCAATAATTCCACTCAAATGCCAAACCAACCACCCCATACTTCAACTTTTACAAAGTTCATAACAAATTCAAGTGCTCACGAGAAGTAAAAGGTTCAAATAGATAGTCAATTCAAACAAATTGGTAAGGCTTGTAATGTGGTTTCCAAGGAAGCAAGATTACAGGCTCAAATGGGTTAACTAATATACATAACAAATAGGAAGGTAATAGCCTATAACTGGCTCAACAAAGACACGCCTAACAAATAGTTAGGTATTTATTCTATGCCAGATAATTGGAATAACCACTATAGGAACCCCGAGCAGGTGGTGCAGTAAAAGATGACTACCACATATGAGTACCTTGAGGTCTTTGACTAACTGGAGCACCACGAGTATTCTGAAGTGCAGACTGGGCTGGCCAATTGCCCAAGCCTCTGTCGTGATGGGTCATGGCTGAAGAGTAGAATCCACTGAATCCTCCAGAACCTCAAGACCTCTTGGCCTCCTTATCATCCCTCTCCTCACCCCAAATACACTCTAACCTCCTAGAAATCTTCACAACCTGCTAAAATGAAGTATCAGTCTCCAACTCTCGAGCCATGCTGAATATAAGACCATAACTGAGCCCCTCAATAAATTTGTGGACTCGTTCTCTAATTGTATGAACCAAAGTAGGTGCATGACGTGATAACTCACTGAACCTGATGGCATATTCCGACACCGTTAGAGTTCCCTGGCACAGCTTCTCGAACTCTGTGAGCCACGCATCCCTGAGGGTCTAGGGAACAAACTCCCTCAAAAACATCTCTGAAAATAGAGTCCAAGTGAGTGGTGCTTCATCAGTTGGCCTACCCTCCTCATAAGTGTGGCACCATTGATACGTTGCTCCTGACAGCTGAAATGTAGTGAAAGAAACTCCACTCACCTCTACAATACCCATGGTGCGGAGAAGACAGTGACACGTCTCTAGAAACACTTGCGCGTTCTTAGTCACTGTGTCACTGTAAGCAGTAGGGTGATACTTCTTGAACCTCTCAAGTCTCAATTGCTCCTCCTTAGATGGATCTGGCCTGACCTCATGCTGAACTGCCATAATGGGTTGTATTGGCACCACACTGGAAGTATGACCAACATGAGCATGCTGCTCTAGAGTGCGGGCAGCGGGAGTCTGACCTCCTCCCCCAATCTACGATGTAGCTAGTGCAACTGGGATCAATCCCGCCTGAACCAATGTACCAAACATGCTCAGGAACTATGCTAAAGTCTCTTGAAGTCCGGGGGACAACAACAGGTGCCTCAAGTGCCTGCCCTTAATCGGAGCTACTGGTGGCTCCTCAACTACTGCTCTAGTAGGTGATCTAGCTATGGCACGTTCCCCTCCTCTTCCTCTACCCCTTCAGCTTCTCCGGCTCTAGTAGGGGCGCGAGTGTCTGTTCGGCTGATCCGATAGTGCGTGTCCTCACCATTTGTGAGAGAATAAAGATACAAAAGTTCAAACTTTGAAATCAACAAATCTGCACGATGAGAATGAAATAAGTTGAATTTTTCTAATAGTAATGTAGCCTCTCGAATATAAGTGCAGACATCTTTGTACCGAGCCATAAGACTTGCTCGTGACTCGTAGAACCTATGAACTTAGAGCTCTGATACCTATGGCACCTAGTCTCTAAGACAAGGTAAGACAATTACCTTTCACAGTTAAACATGATATTTTTAAAGCAGAGTTTAATATAAATACTGAAATAAATGTGACATAAGCCCGCTGCAATAATCACAACAATCATCCCAAGACTAGATAATACAGAGTTATGAACTCTAGCTGAATACACAGAAAAGAAATTTTAAAAAAATACAATATTGTTCGAATATCGAATTAATGGTACAATAAAAAGAAAAATGACTTCAAGGAACTACGATGACCAAGCAGCTCTACCTTGAATTCTCGCGATCAAGAATCTAACTCTACCCGATGTCTTTATCTCCAATACCTGGATCTGCACAAAAATATGCAGAAGAGAGTATGAGTACACCACGGTCAATACTGAGTAAGTATCAAGACTAACCTCCGTGGGGTAGTGATGAGGTACAAGTCAAGACACCTACTAGTCATAATAACCATTGCAGTATATAAGTATAAAGCTAATAATGAAAGCAAGAATCAGTAAATGGAAACAAGGAATAAACATGTGATATAAACAATAAAGTAATCAGAACATTGTTAAAGCACCAGTGAAACCGAATAAGCGAAACAAATGGCAACGAACTAATTAAGTCATTCTAACACAAGTCTCCCAACAACATTACTTGGGGATATCTCATCCCAAAATCACAAGTCACGAGTCTCAAATCACAAATCATATGCTCACGACACCTCGTTCCCACAATATCAATCATGACCGCACGGACAATTCACATGCCAATATCTCAATCCGCCTGGCATGGTCACAGGCTCAATACCACAATTTGCCAGGCATGGTCACATGATTACTATCATAACGGGCGCAGATAATAAATAATACATGGACATGATCAATGAATGTAAAGTTTCATACTTATGAACCTATGTAAATAGCATGCTACGGTGTATGCTTGTGCGAGTGTACTAATGCAGTCCAGGTCAACAACTAATATCAAAGACATCGAATAGCTCATTGTAAACAACACAACAATTCATGTAAGGTTCATGACATACACAAAGAAAATCATACCATCAGACGAATATCATCAACATAATGCTCTCAGGCCATCACAAATCATCCCTTACTTAGCACCGTTATATCTCCGTATTGATAACATCATAATAGCAACCCTTATCACTCCACCCAAACATCTAACATAATAGCCACCCGTATCACTCCGATAGCCACACATATCACTCCACCCTGATAATATCAGTAGCCACATGTATCACTCCACCTAAACAATAATTCAATAGCCACCCGTATAGCTCTGCACAATCATCAACAATGTTATGCCACCCTTATGCTCCCCATAATAACAATCAATCCACACAACAAATTTACATGTGCTAACATCACAATGACATGGCATATCAACTCGTACCACAAGTTCCCATAGGCCACAACCTCTTAACAACAACAATACCAATATCACCACAACCCATAGCCCACGACTCAAATATGATGTTTACAAAATCTCAAAAATAACAAAATGAGCGGGGAAAGTAACTCAACAATGAACAACACCCCATTAAACAACAACTTCAACTAAAACAGGTTAATAACTTTCAATAACTTCAACTTCAATTAATTGCTTAAGAATAAACTCAATAATGAAGGTATTTTCATGAAATGACAAGCTTTGAATTCTAGTGTATGAAATAAGCTAACAATGAAATAGATGGCATGAACTAGAAACTACGTCTAAATGCATGAGAATAACCCGACAACAAAAGGATATCATGTAACAACAATTTCAATTTAAAATAACTCAACAATAAAGGAGGTCACATGACAATAAAAGAGGTAACAACTTCAAATAAAGCATATAAGAGTAAACATGACGAGTAAAGGATGATATAACATGTGCCAAAAACTTCAAATTAAGAATGTGAGAGTAAACTTGATAAATAAGAGATATAATATGTGCTAAAAAATTCAAATAAATACATAAAAGAATCCTAAGAGTCTAAACCAGTCAATTTTCATATATAAACATGAGTTCACACTCGTCACCTTGCGTAAACGTGTTTCACTTAATTCAAATAACACAATCAACCCAAATCCTAAGGGATAGTTCCCCGCACAAAGTTAAGAAAGATACTTACCTCAAAGAAGCTAAATCAATACTCTAAAATGACCCTCTCATGTGAAACAACCTCTAGACGGCTCGAATCTAGCCAAAATAACTTAATATCATAAATAAAAACCAAAGGAAATAATTTCGAATAATAAAGCTTCGATCTTTAATGAAAACCAAAAAGTCAACCACGGGCTCGTACCTCGAAACTCGACAAAACTCACAAAGTCCGAACACCCATTTCGATATGAGTCAAACCATACCAAAATTATCCAATTGCGACATCAAATCAGCCTTCAAGTCATCATTTTATATTTTAGAAAGTTTTTTTTACAAAAATCCCCTATTTTCCCAATTCAAATCACTAATTAAATGATAAAAACAAAGATGGAATCATGAAATATAATCAAATCTCGGTCAAAAAAACTTACCCCAATCTAAACCAAGAAAATCCCCTCCAAAATCGCTCAAATTCGAGCTCTACAACTCAAAATATGATAAAAATGGGGAAACCCTCGAAATATATGTAATCTGCTAGAAATTTCGCTTTTGCGGTCACATGGTTGCTTCTGCGGCAATAGTCTCGCACCTGCGAGAACCCAGCAACAGTCGACAGACAACATCTGCGATCACAAATGCGCTTCTACGCTCACGCTTCTACCAAATTCCACACCTGCACCTTCTTGGCCTCTTTTGCGGTGCCACAACTGCGGTCCTTTATCCGCAGGTGCGATGGCATCAGAAGCCAAACTCTTCAGCAATGCAACAAGGTTCCAAAATTATCCGCAACTCGTCTGAAACACATCTAAGACCCCCGGGACCCCGTCCAATCATACCAACAAGTTCCATAACATAACGCGGACCTGCTCGAGGCCCCGAATCACATCAAACAACACCAAAACTACGAATCGCACCTCAATTCAAGCCTAATGAACTGATGAACTTTCAACTTCTACAACTCGTGCCGAATCATATCAAACCAATCCGGAATGACCACAAATTTTGCGTGTAACTCCCAAATGGCACAAGGTGCAATACCAACTCCCACAATCACAATCCAAACCCGTTATCAATAAAGTCAACTCCCGCCCAACCCCCCAACCTTCCGAACCTTTAATTTTTTAACTTTTGCCAAAAAGCATCAAATCAACCTACGCACCTCCAAATCAAAACCCGGACATATGTTTAAGTCCAAAATCACCATACGAAGCTATTGGAATCATCAGAATACCATTCCAGAGTTGTCTACACAAAAGTCAAACTCCGATTAACTCTTTCCAATTAAGCTTCTAATATGAGAACCATCCTTCCATATCAACTCTGAAACGCACAAAAAGTGAAACCGACCATACACGTAAGTCATAATATACAATACGAATCTATTCGAGACCTTAAACCACGAATGGAATTCCAAAGCTCAGAACGGCCGGTCGGGTTATTACAATATAACAACCAAGAATAACGACAAGACACCCCTTCTGTTGTGGCGCGCAACCCAATCTCAGTATCAATACCAACAAGTGTCCATATTGTTGCAGCCCGAAACCTGATCCCAATATCAATAACAATAATATTGCGGTGCCCAATTGTCATGCCCCAATCTTGGTGAGTGGATAGGCACTTAATGCCTTACGTACGTAAGAGACATATTCTGTAAAACTAGTAAACTTACAATATTTGCAACACCTACAATCAGAAAATCTCCCCCCCCCCCACATATATATATATATATATATATATATATATATATATATATATATATATATATCAAGACATAGGCCAATAATGCCTCAACCAACACATACACTTTTCTAGCATACACTAACTGACCACAATCACACATACGTCTACAAAAGCCTCTAAGAACATCTGACATACATAACATAGTCCGGACAGGGCCCTAACCAACCCGTAAAATCGTGTACATCACAAAATCAAATAACCTTTAGACTTGGTAGCATTCCAAATGAAATGGAGTCTCGCAAATCAACTGCTGGAACTGAGAATATCTACTCCAAGGGTCCGCCAAATTGACTATTTGAGCCTACAACATGAAATGCAGCGTCCTCGGCCAAAGGAATATCAGTACGAAATAAAGTACCGAGTATATAAGGCAATGAATAATCATAAATAAGCATTGTAATCAAATAGAAGAATGTTGAAGGAAGATAACTAGATAAAACAAGGGTAAAGATCACCTGAAGATCAGAGCTCACATCATACAATAAATCTAGAAAGTCATATACCATAGTCATACCGAACGAGACTTGTAGCATTGCTCTCCAAGCGCCTAGCAATCTCGACCACCTAGTCAAACCTAGCATTTATCTCGACCTCTCGAGCCAAACTGTAGCGTAGGCCATAGTTGAGGCCATCAATGAACCTCCTGGTCCTCTCTCTCTCTCTCTCTCTCTCTCTCTCTCTCTCTCTGTAGGAACTAACCATACTGAATGACGAGCTAGATCCACAAATCTCATATCATATTGAGACACATTCATATCTCCCTAGTGTAGCTGCTCAAAATCTCTACGCAGCTCCTCTCTGCAAGTCTGTGGAACAAACTTCTCTAAGAAGAGAACTAAGAACTCATGCCACGTAATTGGTGTTACACCGGCTGGTCTGCTCAACTCATAAGCCTACCACCATCTGTAGGTTGCCCATGTCAGCTAAATATAGTAAATGCAACCCCATTGGTGTCCAAAATACGCGTTGTGCCAAGAATCCGCTAACACCTATCTAAAAAATCCTGAGCGTCCTCTGACTCTGCTCCACTGAACTCTGGAGGCTTAAGTCTCCCAAATCGCTTCAACCTATTCTACTCCTCATCACTCATAGGTGGACCAACCTTGGCCCGAGCAACAATAACCGGTTGAACTGGTAACACCCCCAGTGTCTGATGGCCCTGAGATAACTGCTCTGGAGTATGGGCGGTGGGAGTCTGGGCATCTCTCCCAACCTGCGAGGTAGTTGGTGCTACTGGAACCAAAACCGCTTGAGCTAGGCTCATGCACACAATCAAAATCTAGGCTAAGGCCTCCTGAAGGCCAGGAATAACGATAGGCACTTTCGTTGCCTAAGTTAGCCCAAACAACTCAATAATATCCGGTACCTGCTCCTCAACTGGAGCAACAGGTGGCTTCACAGGTGCTACTCTAGCTGTACTACGAGCCGCACCTCAACCTCTACCATGGCCCCAGCCTCTCATGGCCCTAACTGGTGATACTGATGGACGTCCTCCTGATCTGGTCGCACGTGTCATCACCATCTGTGAGAGAATAGAAGAGTCAAGGTTCAAACTTCAAAAATAACAAATCTGCACGACAAGAATGCAAGAATGTAAAGTTTCCTAACAGTTTGGCAACCTCTCGAAGATAAGTACAAACGTCCTCGTACTAATCCGCAAGACTCTACTAAATCTGCTCATGACTAGTGAGACTTAAGCAACCTAGGACTCTGATACCAACTTGTTATCACCCAACTCCCACCAGAGTTGTGACAATGCCTAACACTACCTGCTAAGCAAGACAACAGTAAAATAATAACTACAAATTTGATAAAAGATGTTTTAATAAACTCAACAGTGGAAATATCATGAAATAACTAAGAAAATGACAGCAAAGACACTACAACCATCCCAATAATCTGTTGTCAATGAGTACATAAGAACTATTGAATATCAAAATAGTCAAATCCTCATTACAACTATCTCGACAATAGAACAGTAATAAGGGAAATAAAGAAAAAAGAGTCAGTGTATGTTGATGAAATAATAGCTACCTCGAAGTCTCCCAAATATTGGTACCAATCCGGCTCTAGCAATCACCACGTCCAGATGTATCTGGATCTGCACATGAAGTACACAGTGTAGTATGAGTACAACTGGCCCCATGTACTTAATAACTAACAAATCTAACCTTGGGCTGAAAGTAGTAACGAGCTCAGAAGAAGACAGTCAGAGACAAATATCAATGACAATGCACATATAATGATGACAGTAACAATAAGTAACTGAAAGGAATTATCATAATCAGCTCGTTCACATTACAGGAATTTAAACATGCCTCCAAGTATAACAATTAAAATCCAACACTGATAAGAACATTTCATTTTCCATCTAGCATGAGGAATGATGCATCTCTATGCCTACATGTCAAATATGTATGCCAAATGAATGATTTCATGGTGGAATCCCCAAGTGCTCTCAATCTCAGCATACTCAAGGTGTCTGTCTCAAATACCCAATTCATCACACACATACACAATCACTCAGCACTGTATGGGTGTCTGGCATCAATGCCCCTCACCAAAGCACATGTATATATATCATTGTGCCTGCACTCACTGCTGGCATGTCAGACTCTGAAGGGATGGATCCTGCTGAAGCGCTAATCAAATGCCAATATGGTCGGCGTGCAGCCCGATCCAAATAACAATAAAGCCAATATGGCCTAATGCGACGTGCGGTCCAATCCAAATAACACTCTTAACATGGATCTAATGCTCACCTCAGTCATTAACCTCTCAAGGGCTCACAATCTCATATCACTCAGCCCAACATCACCACATATGGAAAAAAACAACAACGTGCTATGTAGCAATGAATGATGAACAGAGACTGAGATATGATATGCAAATGAAGAATCATGACTGAGTGTATAATTATAGTTAAGTCAGATAGCCCAAAATAACAGAGATAGTCTCATTTGGTCTCAACCAACTAATCACATAGCCTAAACATAATTTCTAACATGAATCACAGCTCAGATAATCAAACAAGCAGGGAGAACACGAGTATAAAAAGATATAATAGCAAAATAAGTCCGGTAATATTCTAAAAGTCAACTCGGATCATGATTACCCCGGTGCACACCCATGTTCCCATTACCTAGCATGTGTGTCACCCCAAGACATCACAAATAACATAGTTCCTAGGAATAATTACTCTCAAATCCAAGTTTAGAAATGTTATTAACCTTAAAATGCGCAAATCAATACTTCAAAAAATCCCTTGCCTCGCGAATTGGCCTCCGAGCTACTTGAATCTAGTAAAAGAAACTTAATACTATCAATAATAGCCATAGGAAATAATCCCAAATGATAATTCTAAGGTCTTGAATCAAATATGCAAAGTCAACCCAAAAATTCAACTCCAGACCCACACCCCTGAAGCCAATTCACAAAGTTTGAACACCCATACAATTACGAGTCCAATCATATTAATTTCATCCACAAATCGACCCCCAAATCACCAAATCTCACTCTCCAACGACATAGTCTAAAACCCCCAAATTTCACTTCAATTCACATAAACTAGGTGTAATAATCAATGGATAATCAATATCTAACATCAAAAGTGATTAAAGTTCACTTACCTCTTCATTTATGGCAAAAAGTCTCCCAAAAACCTCCTTAGACCGAGCTCCATAAATCCAAAATGAGAACAAAATGACCAAACCCTCGTTTATATGTTCTGCCCAGTGATTCTCACACCTGCGGCTCAATTTGTCGCACCTATGATGCTGCTTTTGCGGTCAAACTTCTGCATCTGCGGAACCCACTAAAGTCCTGACCAAGAGCACCTGCGGTCCCCTCCCCCTTCCACACCTGCGAGACCGCTTCTATGCTCCAAAGTCCGCATCTGCGAACACCCAGGCCTTCATCCGTTCTTTGCTTCTGCTCTCACTTGCATGTATCTGCGGGCTTGCATATGTGGAAAATACCTCACACCTATGCTCTTCCCAGCTCCAGCCAAACTCCGCTACTGCGGACTCTCACTCGTAGAAGCGCATACACTTCTGTGGAAGCCTTTGAGCATTTGTGACCATTCCCCCAGCCAAGCCAAACCAACCTTGCATCTGCGCACAATAGGCCACACTTGCAGCCTATCCCACCACAAGTGTGGAAACACCAGAAGACAGATTTCCTTCAGCAATTCCTCTAGGTCCAAAATAAATCTGAACTCAATTCGAATCATACCAGAGGCCCCAGGGACCCCTTCCAAATACATACCAACAAGTCCTAAAACACAATATGAACTTAGTTTGAGCATCAAATCACAACAAACAATATCAAATCCACGAATCGCACCCCAATTCAAGCCTAATGAAAATAATTAACTTCCAACTTCTAAAACTCATGCAGAACCATATCAAATAAACTCTGAATGACCTCAAATTTTTACACAAGTCCCAAATGACACAACGGACCTATTCCAGTTCCCAAAACCAAAATCCAAACCGGTATCAATGAAGTCAACTCTCGATCAAACCTCTCAACCTTCTAAATTTTGCCAAAAAACATCAAATGAACCTACGGACCTCCAAATCAACATACGGACATACGCATAAGTCCAAAATCACCCTACGAACCTATTGAAATCACCACAACACCATTTTGGAGTTGTCTACACAAAATTCAAACTCCGGTCAACAGTTTTTAACCTTGGGACTAAGTGTCCCAATTCACTCAAAAACTTCCCCGAAATCAATCCAACCATCCCCTCATGTTACAAAACCACAAATAGACATAGAAGAGGATATAAATAAGGGAACGGGGCTATAATACACAAAATAACCGGCTGAGTCATTACAGCATCGGATAAAGGAACACATTGTCATTGCCACCATTTCTAACCATGGTAAAACATGGGGACCGCATTGCGGTCCTTGAAGAGACGGTTAACGTATTAGGACCCATCGTAAGTATGATGCCTAATCTAAGAACCAGCCTAGTGCAAAGGTTGGATGACCTAGACCACAGGATGCGGCAAGATGAAGGAGACATTGCAAACATCAGCCAAGATTTTGAAGGAGACCAGCAAACGACTGCCACAGAGACAGCCAAACTTTTCAGTAAATTTGAGGGGCTCCAACAAGAGTGGACCAAGGATTTAGCCTATAGGGAACAAGAGGCAGACAGGGTGACTTCCATGCAGCAAACCATACATAACTTGACGGGCCAACTCAATATTGTTAACACTACATTACAAGGCCTACTCCGTGGAGGAAAAACCACATTGTGGGTGCTGCAAACCTCATCCCTGTGCCACAAAAGCTGAAGATTCCTGAACCAAATCCTAACAATGGGGATCAAAATGCCAAGGAAGTGGAGAAATTCATGCTTGACATCGAACAGTACTTAGATGTCGTGGGGGAGCTAGAAGAAGCAAAGAAGGTAGAAAATGTTGCCATTTATCTTTAGGGTGAAGCTAAACTCTGGTGGTGGGTGAAATACGAAGTCATCAAGGCTGGTGATGATACTCTTGAAACATGGAGAGACCTGAAGGCAGTCATACGCCTACAGTTCTTCCCTAAAAATATTGAGTACAATGCTCGGAGAAAGCTTCGGGAGCTCAGTCAGACCAAGTAAGTTCGAGATTACGTGCGTGAATTCTCCACACTTATGCTGAACATACGAGATATGGGGGACAAAGACAAACTCTTCAAATTCCTGGAAGGTTTGAAACTTATACATGTATGGAGCTGCAAAGACAAAGGGTAGATATTTTACCCAAGGTGATCCAAGCAGCGGAATGCCTTGGGGACTACCAAGTGGAAGCTTGAAAGGATAGGCCTCAACCACATTCTCGAGGAGGATACAAAAGGGGCCAGTCTAGCAATGGTGGCCTTAGCCGAAGTGGAGGACATCGGAGTGTAACCAAATTTAAGACTCCTTCCTCAGGCAGCAATAGTGTTGAGTCTCACAACAAAGATCGAGGGAGGAAACCCCATTCAGCATATCGTCATTGCAGTGGGCCACATTGAAACAATGAATCCCCGCAGGCACAAATGAATTCCCATCAAACTTTTGATGATGGAACGGATGACGATGATGACAATGCTAACTAGAAAGAACCAATAGGTGCCTTCAACTCACTTGTTTGTTCTAATTCTGAGGCCTTAGCGGGAACTAGTGCCGGCATATGTAATAAGAAGGACCCACGCTCAACCACCAAGAAAAGGAAAAGGAAGAATTAAGAGCCACCTCTTAACCAAGATAAGACCCTAATGTTAGTCAAAATGAAAGTTAATGGCAAGCCCATTCGGGCGATGATAGATGCATGCTCTACTCATAAATACCTAGGCTAAACTCTAGTAGAGCACCTTGGTCTAGTTGTAAGAATGTGCAGAGGTCGTATCAGGGATATCAACTCACCGCCTCAGCCAGTGGGTGGAATAGCCAAAGGCGTGCTGATGAAGTTGGGTCCTTATGAAGGAAAATTCAACTTGCATTTGGTGATCATAGATGACTTTGAACTGATAGTTGGATTGGAATTCATGAGGCAAACCAACACCATTACTATAACTTTTGCATACATGCTACTGATGATGGGGACAAAATGGGGCCAGTCCTGTATTATTCCATACACAACTATAAAAATGGTTGTGGGAAACATCTCGGCCCTACAATTGAAGAAGGGAGTCATAGGCATGAACCTACGTTCCTGGCTATCCTCTATATTAAAGATATTGAACACTCTTCATGTCCCAATCCTGTACCTGTGAAGGAGCTATTGAAGGAGTTTGAAGACGTCATGCCACAAGACATGCCAAAGCGGCTCCTGCATAGGCGAATTGTGGACCATGATATTGAGTTTATGTCGAGTGTGAAGCCACCCGCCCGGGCGCCTTACAGCGTGTCTAAACCCAAATTCACCGAGCTTCAGAGACAGTTGATAGAAATGCTGGATACGGGGAGCATTGTTCCATACAAGTCCCCTTATGAGTCCCATATGTTGTTCCAAATGAAACATGATGGCACATTACGACTCTGTGTGGATTATCGGGCCCTAAATAAGATCACCGTGACGAACAAGTACCCTATCCCACTATTGGCGGACCTGTTTGATAGATTGGGTGGTGTTGTAGTGTTCACCAAAATAGATCTGAAGACAGGTTACTAGCAAGTCCGGATTGCTGAGGGAGATGAACATATGACGACCTGAGTGATAAGATATGGGTTGTATGACTTCCTAGTCATTTCATTTGGCTTGACTAATGCTCCAACCACATTTTGCACCCTGATGAACCAAGTCTTTTGAGAGTACATTGACGAATTCATAGTGGTCTACTTGGATGAC
This sequence comes from Nicotiana tomentosiformis, assembly GCF_000390325.3. NCBI lineage: Eukaryota > Viridiplantae > Streptophyta > Magnoliopsida > Solanales > Solanaceae > Nicotiana > Nicotiana tomentosiformis. The sequence goes on along the minus strand of NC_090816.1, from coordinate 38,770,750 downwards.
ATTGTGCTATATAGAAAAACATTAGAGGAACACCTAGAGCACCTGCGGAAGGTCCTAGCTTGACTGCAGGAGCATTTATTATATGTAAAGCTATCCAAGTGCTCCCAAAAATAGATAGACTTCCTCGGACATGTCATCTAGGAAGGGTGGATCAAGATGGACCAACAGAAGATTCAGGTTGTCACAGATTGGCTGCCGCCTATGGATATCCATGCCTTGAGGGCATTCCTTGGCCTATGAGACTTTTATCGATGATTTGTGAAAAATTACTCGCTCATTGCAGTGCCGTTGATAGAACTCCTTAAGAGAGTTATGCCTTGGGATTGGGCTCCCGGTGTAAAGCCCTATAAAATTTGGAAAAGGAATTTAAGTTTTCGTGGTGACTAACTAGGCTCTCGCTCGGACTTTTTGGGGTTGAACAATGCACTAGGAGTGAAGGAAAATTTTTACCATAAAAAGTCATTTCTGCGGCCCACTATGCGGCCGCATAATCACTCTACGGACCGAATAATGGCCGTAGAGTGAATCAGAGATGGGTCAGATTGGAGGAAGGTTTGCGGTGCATTATGAGACCGCAGACAAATTCTGTGGTGCATTATGTGACCGTAGAACAGGTCTGCGGGCCGCATAACTACCGCATACCTAACAAGGTGACAACAATTTTGGGCACTAATTGTGCGGCTGATATGCGGACCACATATCCATTCTATGGTCGCATATGCGACAACAGATTCTGTTTCGAAGCTTCATTTTTTTGGGTTTTAAAACCCGACCCTATTTCATTATATAGACTCTATGGACCATTTCTTAAGTAAGAACCTGACATTTTGAGAGTAAGAAAGTGCTCTAGAGAGGGAGAGAGTTCCTCAATCTATTGTTCCTCAATTCTTACTCAAATCTTGGAAGATTATCAAGGAAAGCACACTAGGTCTTCATCCTAGAGGTAAGATTCTACACCCTAAACCTCAATTTCGAAATTTAACTAGGAATGGGTAACTAGTAAGATAATATTTGGGTATGGGAGTTGTTTATTTTTCATGCATGTGTTATCAAGGGATGTAGCGAGATTGTTGAGCTAAAATGGTAAAGAATGGGTTGTGGGATGATGGGATCCTCCATGAAAGGGCCTTGAAACCTTAATGCACACCTAGTATTTGATCAAATGCTCAAAGGAGCTAGAACTGTGAGTATCTTCCAAAGATTCGTGTCATGTTAAGTTAATGTTTGAGGATGTGGTTTAAGTATGGGTTGTGTGTTACTATGTTATGATTTGAAAGCGTGAATTCTTATGAAAGCAACCATGTCAACCATAACGATTAAAAATGGAATAATGAGCTGAATTATGAAGTACGGCCAATGTGCCATGAATGATATTGCGTCATGGCCAAGGATGTCAATATAATGAATGACATGTAAAAGAATATGAATTGAGGGGTAAATAATTTTAATAACAAATGCTTTGGGTGTATCGATTAGCCACCGAGGAAGGGTAGGTCGGAAAAACCTAACCCCAAAACTATACGTGCCGGTGTAGGAGTGATTGAGGGGTAAATCCCCGTGTTAATGTGATGAGACTGTTTCCCTTTATATGGGATGAGATTGGTGTGTTGAGATGTTTTCCCCTTAAATGGGATGAGATTATTGCTAGCTAGATGTGATGTAATATCGACCCACACGGCATTATGGTCAGACGGCTTAGCCGATCAGACGCCATATCACGCACATGGTGGTAATATGAGTGTATGTCTCGGGGTGAGACAGCTTAGCCGGTCGGGCTGAGATCGAACTCCATGCTAAAACACGGTGGTATATCGGTGCTAAAGATCTCCCAACTTAAATTACCGAAACCTACGTGAAAGTTACGTTTCCCCTAATGTGGCACTTCGATACCGTTTGAGTCTCTTATTGATATCATGTTTATTCTCCGTTTACTGTTGCTCGTTCTATTGAGAAGGGTGTTTAGTTTTACATACTAGTATTTTTTCATGTGTACTAACGTCCCTTTTTCCGGGGGTGCTGCATCTTTAATTGATGCAGGTGGTTCCATAGCAGGTGGTATTGATCAGTGATAGCAGCACACCCTCTCCTCAGCTGATTTGGTGAGCCCCACTTCATTTCGGGGTCCTGTATCTTCTATCTTTTGTACATAGCATTTTGAGGTATAGCCGGGGCCTTGATGTTGGCCTATCATAACACTCTTATGTTCTTGTTAGAGGCTCCATAGACATAGTGTGGGTTGTATCTATTTTTTGGGAAATTTAAACTAAAAATATTGTAATGGTATCATCTGTTCCATTTTAACTTTGATTGTACAACGTACTGTTTTGAAGACTTGTTAATGACGTAACTAATGGAAATGAACTGGTGTTGTTCACATGAATCTTACTAATTTATTAATAAAATGTATTTTTCTCTTTATGTGTGGATAAGTTGGGTAGACGGCACTGTGCAGGCTTGCTCGACCGAGGTAACTCTATTGAGTGCTGGTCACTCTCCCCGAGTTCGAGGCGTGACACCCGGGCAAGCGGAAGCCTTCAACGCAATAAAAGCGGCTATGTCTAGTAGCCCTGTCTTGGCTCTTCCTGATTTGGCCATAATGTTTAAAGTTCAAATGGATGCCTCCAACTATGATCTGGGTAGATACTTACTATAATAGGGGGCATCCAGATGCGTACGAGAGCCAAAATATGAAGGATGTAGAATAGCGCTACGCCGCCCACCAAAAAGAATTCTTAGTTGTCGTCCACTACTTACGCCTTTGGAGGCGCTACCTGCCGGTAACCCCGTTTGTGGTCAAGATAGACAACACGGTTGTTAGTTATTTCATGATCCAACCAAAGCGGAATGGCCGACAAGCCAAGTCGCAGCAACTCCTAGCGGAATTTCACTTCAACCTGGGGTGCCGGAAAGGGAAGACCAACCAACTTGCTGATGCACTTAGTTAGAGGGATAACTTAGCATCGGTTTGCCTAATCACCACCCTAAGGGGGAGTGAAATGTCCACCACTATAAAACACCAGATATAGGATCTGCTCACCAAGGTTACTTCTACATAGTATTTGGTTGAACTGGCAGGACATGGCAAGACTTGCCAGTTCTACATAGAAGATGGGTTCCTGAAAGTGAAAGGTAACCGACTATGTTCCTAAAGGAGGAGATTTATGAAGGACTCTTCTGATGGAATGTTGTGATACTTTGTGGGACGGGCACATAGGGGAAGAACACACCATGGATTTGTTGTGACATACTTATTATTGGCCTCAAATGGCAGATGATGTTGCTCAATATGTGAGACTTGCCTAGTATGCTAGAAACACAAGTATGACCACTTGACACAAGAGGGACTTTTAGAGCCATTTCCTGTTCCAAAGAGACCTTGGGAAAGTGGGTCACTGGATTTCATCATCAGATTTCCCAAGGCCGGAGATCTTACAACTATCTTAGTTGTGGTAGATTGGTTTTCGAAATATACTACATTTATAACAGCCCCAAAATATATATCAGCAGAAGATACAGCTCAAATCTTCTTTGCTCATGTTGTCAAATATTGCGGCCTGCCTAAAGAGATCATTAGTGATCACGCTTCACTAGCAACTTTTGGCCTCATCTCTTTATGTGCCTCAGGTCCAAGTTGAGCCACATTTCAAGTTTTCATCCGCAATCTGATGGCCAAATAGAGCAATTCAACGGTATGCTGGAGGAGTACCTTCTCCATTTTATTATCGGATAGTAGAAGAATTGGGTGAAGCTTCTGGATGTTGCTCAATTGTGTTTCAATTTAAATAAGATCTCTAGTACAAACAGAAGCACTTTTGAAATTGTTACGAGACAGCAACCGCTACTCCCACACATTTTGAATGCCCCAAAAATATCAAAATATCCTCAAGCCGCTAGCCTCTCGAAAGAAGGGAAGCAAAATTTGGAGATAGTGCGAAGCTATTTTGTGAAATCCCAAAAGCGGATGAAAAAGCATGCTGATCAAAATCATTGTTTTACTGAATACCAATTGGAGGACAAAGTGATGGTGAAAATCCCAAAGTGATACTTGTTTGCATAGGTCCTTGACCCTCGTCTATTGCAAAATTACATTGGACCCTTGTCCATTGAGAAGCGCATTGGCAAAGTTGCATACCGGGTGGATACCATAGCCTGGATGAAGATTCATCCAGTCTTCCATGTCATCCTTATGAAACCTTTTCGGGAATATATGTAGGATCCTTCGCGGAGCCAAATCACAATACCCAGTATTTAAGACCTCACCCCAAAAAGGTGTGCAGAAGATATTCTTGATGATCGAGTGATTCAAGGTTCAAGGAAAACTCACCAAGCGTTCTTGGTGAAATGGCGGGGCTATGATACAGAGGAGAATACTTGGAGGAGTGGAACAAACCTCAAAGCCTACAAGAGCCTGATCGATGATTATCTTGCAAGTAAGGCATCGAAGACGTCGCCAACTCAAGTGGGGAGATGTCATGGGTAACTTTCTAGTCATGTCCCGAGACACTTTGGATGTGCCTCATGGCATCCTGGCAAGCCCCCTAATGCCTAGCGCCATGGACAACCCTGTGGTCTTGGTCGCGGCAAGCGACAAGTGCATTTGTGCCTATGTCGCCCCATTAATAACCCTCTCTAGTGTCCAGCCGCAGGCAGATGCCAATAGCGCCCCTCAACAGGATATGCCCCAACACGTGCCTGTTGTCAGCGTAATTGACCCACGCCCTGCGGCCAGCGTCGCGCGCGCAGACACTGATGTTAAGACAAGGTTGCTACCAACGGACTTGCTATTACCTTGTAGGAATCTAAGTCCTCTTTATTGTAAATATAGAGTAGTTTACTTCCTGTATTTCCATTATGATTCTCTAGATTATTTATGTCGAGTCCTATAACTTTGGTTTTTTTAAGCATTATTAGGGGGGTCAAGTAGTAAAACATTCAAGCAAGAAAAAAAATCTCTGTATTGGTGTCTCTCCCCCTCCACACCATGTTGCCTTTCTAAATAGATTTCATTAATGCAATCAAGCTTCCTTTCATTCTCATTCTCTTTTTTGTTCTTTAAATTGTTCTTGACATCGGTTTTCACGTATGGCACCGACAGTCTCGTCTAGCATATGTAGGGGACCCTAGTTGGCAAATAGTAACCACACGGACATCGATTGCTTAGCCTTATCTCAGGAAGGTGCCGCATAACAGAAATCATGCAACCCCCAACTTTCTCACATGAGATAGCCCACATGTGCGACCTCATATCAATATATTTCTATGACCTATCATGGCACAACACTGCATAATCAATGACTCCTTCCGATTCCACACTCGTGCACAAGTTGGAAAAAATCCATCTTATTCCACTAATGAAAAACTAAAAGACCTTTCAACACATACCGACTCAGGACGATATGCACACCAAGATGAAAATCAAGCATTCAAATCCCTTAGTAGCTCAAGCAAACCCCTTCTCATCAAATTTGAATTCTCAAAATGTGAAGTTTATACCAATATAAAATGCCCCTTGTAGTCCATAATTACCCAAATAGCGTAAAACACTCCGAAATCCGTGGCAATCCAAGCACAAAATCCCCAATGATGCGCCCCCGTTTCATGACCATTTTCAAAGGTAACCACTCAGTTTCTGAAGCTCATTCTCGATCTGCTGACAATCAATTACTGCAAAACTAGCTCAAAAATGTTGCCTCAAATCATGATCTCTATCTAACACCTAGACGCATAGAATACCACAACCACGAGCCTCCTCCAGGATCATCTCCCTGGAATCGTCAACACTGAGAATGTAAATCCGTCCCAGAATTCGCAACACACCATCCATACAAAGGACCACCTCCTTCGCACTTCATCGCACATTGTGCCCCTAAGGATGAGTAAATAGAAACTATCATACTGACAATCCTTAGTGCGCTCAAACAAGGAAGGTTGTGCAACAACACAAATTAGAGCTCTACTCAACTCAAAAATACCCAATGTCAAGAATTTACCGACCAGGGCCATGAAAATAAAACCCGACCAGGGCCTAAACATCCATCGCCCAAACGCCTCGCCTTTGATGGAACAAATGCCAAACTCTGAATCATGAACCAAGTAATCCTTCACATGGGCTGCTACAGGTGTGAGTCTAAGCAACCACCCTACCAGTTTGCTCCCATATTGTATCATGACCAATGTGTGAATCATACTAATACACTGTATAAGGCCACAAACCCATGGGCAACACCAACACGAGGGTTGCAATAGATGGTAACTCATCCGCAGAGCGATACCAGTAGTCCGATCTCATAATATGGGGAAAGACATCTCGTACCGCATCTGTATCATCATCACAACTTAGTGGTTCCCAACTAATATCGAGTACTCAAAATCGCATATAATAAGTAGGAAGGACCTGAACATATAGGCTTCAAGATGAGATAAAGTCGCACAAATATAAATCAAGAAGGGAAAGTTTCCTAAAGCCCTATAGCCTCTAAAAAATAAGTACATACGTTTCCGTATCAATCCGCAAGACTCTACTAGGCCTGCTTATGATACGTGAGACCTATGCAACCTAGTGCTCCGATATTAACTTGTCACGACCCAAACTCCCACTAGAGTCATAACGTCACCTAACACCGCTTGCTAGGCAAGCCAATAAGTAAACAATAACAATAATCTCAATGATAGAACTTAATAATCTCACCAGCAGAATAATCATAAGATATCTGAAAATAGCAACAATAATGCAACTATAACCACCCTATGATCTGGTGTCAACAAGCAAATGAGCACTATAGAATTTAAATACAGAGTTTAATCCTCAAATATAGAACTGACTGAATGATAGAACAATGAGAACATAAGCAAACCAGAAGAAGACTACAAGATCTGCAAACGAAATCAGTAGCTACCTCGAAATCTCCAATTAGTTGGTACAGGTGCCCCCGGCTATCAATCACCTCTCTTAAAAATACCTAGATTTGCACATAAAGTACAGAGTGTAGTGTGAATACAACCGAACACATGTACTCAATAAGTAACAAAACTAGCCTTGGGCTGAAAGTAGTGACCAGCTTAGAAAAAGGTCAGTGTCCAATACCAATAATCAATAACAACACATGATATAATAATGACGGTAAAAGAAAATAACTCAAGAGATATCATGTTTAACTCATTCACAAATACAGAAAATAAGACACGTTTTCCAAGTATAACAGTCAAGCCCCAATCTATAATGACCCAGCCAGTTATTTTGAGTATTTTAGGCCCGTTCCCCTATTTATTGCCTCCTCTATTTTCAATTGTGGTTGCATAACTTGTCGGGGTAGTTGGTTTGATTTCGGGTGAGTTCCGGAGTGAATTGGGATAATTAGTCCCAAAGTTGGAAGCTTAAGTTGAAAGAGTTGACTGGAGATTAATTTTTGTTTAGAAAACTCCAGAATAGAGTTTTGATGGTTCCAATTGCTTCGTATAGTGATTTTGGACTTAGGCGTATGTCTGGATGTTGATTTGGAGGTTCGTAGGTCGTTTTGGCTTAAATTGGCAAAAGTTGGAAAGTTGAAAGTTTGGAAGGTTAAAAGGTTTAACCAAGAGTTGACTTTATTGATACCAGGCTTGTATTTCGGTTCTGGGAGTTGAAATAGGTTTGTTGTGTCATTTGTGAGTAGTGTGCAAAATTCGAGATCATTCAGAGTTGATTTGGTATGGTTCGACATTTGGTTTTAGAAGTTGAAAGTTCATTAGTTCATTAGGCTTGAATTAATGTGTGATTCGTGGTTCTGGCATTGTTTGATGTGATTTGAAGGTTTGAGGAAGTTCGTATCATGTTTTAGGATTGGTTAGTATGTTTGGAGGGGGTCTCGAGGTCCCCGGAGGTGTTTCGGATGGTGGCCAGACCATGTTTTGGACTTGAGGAGTTGTTGATATCTGGTGTCTGGTTTTCTCCTTCGTGATCGCAAGGAGAAGGACTCGATCGCGTAGAGTGTTCTGGGAGACAGGCGAAATGTACTTTGCATTCGCGAAGTGGTGATGCATTCGCGAAGCTTTGCATGGTTGTGATCTTCGCGATCGCGGTTAAGTGGTCGCATTCGCGTAGTAGTGTGAGTTCAGCTGAGATGTCAGGCATTAGACTACGCAATCACGATGCTCTTTCTGCATTCGCGTAGCTATGGAGAGTGTATGCTTCACGTTAGCGACTCTTAGCCCGCATTCTCTTAAGGAAAATTTTGGTGAGGCTGGAAGCTGTTCTTTGTGATCGCGTCGATTTGTCCGCGATCGCGAAAGGTAAATCACTAGGCAGACTTAAAAACTCATTTCGAGGGTTAGAGTTATTATATTACATTTTGAGATAGAGAGCTCAATTTTGGATTTTGGAGGGGATTTTCACGGTTTTAATTGGCTAAGTATGTTTGACTCGGATTTGTTCATTTTTCATGATTCCATCTTAGTTTTTATCATTTATTTAGTAAATTAAAGTGAAGAAATGGGGATTATTTTAAAACTTCCTAAAGTAAAAAGTTGGGGATTTTAATGTTGATTTGAGGTCGGAATTGGATAATTTGGTATGATTGGACTCGTTATTGAATGGTTGTTCGAATTTTGTAAGTTTGGTCGGGTTCCGAGGTGCGAGCCCGGAGTTGACTTTTTGATTTTCTTTAAATATTGAAACTTTATTATCCATTATTGCTTCCTATGGTTTGTATTTACGGTATTAAGTTATTAGGGGATTGATTTGGCTAGTTTGAGGTAAGTATCTAGCCTAACTTTGTGTGGGGGAACTACCTCTTAGTACTTGGTTGATTTGTGTTATTTGAGTTATGTGAAAGATGTGTACACGAGGTGAAGAGTATATACACGAGCTTATGTGTGGTATTTTGACTGGACTAGACTCTTAGACTCTTTCATGCATTAAACTAGAAATTGTAATATCATGTTATATCTTCCATTGTTAAATTGCTCTTACATGTTTTACTTGATGTTGTTATCACATGCTCTATCCCTTATTGTCAAACATGCTCTTATATGCTTTAATTGCCTTTGTTACCTCTCTTATTATCATGTTACCTCTTTTATTGTCGAGTTATTCTGATTTGGGGTTGTGTTTAATGATGTCTTTTCGTGTTGAGTTATTCCATGTATTTAGATGTAGATACTATTTCATACCATCTCTTTCATTGTTGAGCTTATGTTGTACATTTAAATTGGAAATTGTCATTTCGTGGAAATACCTTCGTTTTGAGTTATTGAAGTTGAAGTTATGAAAGCTATTATCACATTGAGGTTGAAGTTGTTGATTATTGAGATATCTTCCCTTGTTGAGTAATTCTCTTTCATTTTTGTTATTATTGAGATTCTTGTTCATGTTATGGTTGAGTCGAGCCCTATATGTTATGAAAACTTTAGTATTGTTGATTTTTAACAAGTTGTGGCATATGGGCACTTGTGGTGGGAGTTGTTATTGTGTTGTGATATTGATGCGCATACGGCAGTATAAGGATAGGGGTTAATGTGCATGTGGCGGCATAAAGTGAATTTATGTGTGTGTTGCTAGTACGGGAATTACTTGAAGCCACGCGCTGACATAAGGCGGGCTAAAGTGCATGTAGCTATTTCCAAAAAAAATATTTTCAAAACTATCTAAATGTAAGGCTCACACAACGGTATAAGGAAAGATTATGATTGTGATTGTAAAATGAAGTTACGAGGCGGTACCTCTGTTGTGATTCTTGTTGTTATCTCTTTATTTACCTCTCTTGTATTTATTTGTATTGTTTTCTTGATGTTCTTATCATGTGTTCCCTCCTTGTTGCCTTTATTGCTTTAAATTCCGTTGTTAGCTTACCTTATTGTATTGTTTTATTGTCACTATTTCCTCGTTTTCATCATTAGACTATACTATACTTGTTCAGTTTTTCTTATCCTAGTAGGTGTCTTGACCTAGCCTCATCACTACTCTACCGAGGTTAGGCTTGATACTTACCGGGTGCAATTATGGTGTACTCATACCACGCTTCTTCACATTTTTGTGCAGATCCAGGTACTTCGAATCATGCTAGGCATCAGTGAGTGAACCATACAGTTCAGAGACTTCAAGGTATACTTACTCGACGCTCGCAGGCCTAGGAGTCACCTTTTACCCTTACTTTTGCTATTGTTCACTCTTTACCTAAACAGTGTTGTACTAGGGATTTTCAGTATTTTCTGTTACAGATGTTCTGTTTGGGGCTTGTTATGTGTTTTATCGATTTATCTTATTGTCTTAGTTGTTAAATTATGTTAAGTTATTCATGAATGTTAGACTTATTTAGTCTTAGAGATTAGGTGCCATCACGACTATCTTAAGTAGGATTTTAGGGTCGTGACACAATCTTACCACTGAAATCACTAAAACATGAGTTTTTCAAGAAAGATTATGATTTCCAAACTTTCAACAACAAGTAAAACATTTCATTTACGATCTAGAATTAGGAAAATACATGTCAAGTATACATTTCAAGTCAATAACATCACACTGAAGCCATCAAGTATACTCACACTCAACACGCTCATGGTGTCTAGCACAAGTGACCCTCACCACCACACACACAATCACACTCAGCATTGTATGTGTTCTTGGCACAAATGCCCCTCACCAAAGCACATATATGACCCAATCCCTGCGCTCACAATGAATACCAGACTCTAGAGGGGTTGGCCCTTGCCCAAGCGCTAATCGGATATAAATCAACAATCAATATAACCATTATAGCGTGCAGCGCTATCCAAATATCTATATGTTGCTGCATGCAACCCGATCCAAAATATCAATCTGTAACGGCGTGCTACCCGATCCAAATATCAATCACAATACGGCTCTATGTCCCACATCATTCATCAACCTCTCAAGTCTCCATATGCCAATATCTCATAGAAACATAATCAAATTTACCATGCGAAATATATCAATGTACAACAAATTTAGCTCAAACTCGTGTCACATACCAGGACACCAATAACATGTGAAATAACATATCAAAAAGTGCACAGAGATAGGGATACATCACACGGATATAGTTATCATGACTGAACAATATGACTACATCTAAGACAAATAGCTAAATATAGCAAAATAGTCGTATCATGTCTCAACCAATTAAGAAGATAGCCTAGACATGATATCTATCATGAATAATAACCCACGTAGTCATACAAATGGAGAAAACATGGAATCAAGGAAGCATGATAGAAACACAAGGCATATAATAGCCTAAGAACTACCCGGATCATGAATAATCATAGTACACGCATAAATGCTTGTCACCTCTCGTATACGTCACTCAAATCATATTGCAAATACCATAGCCAACGGAATATTGCCCTCAAATCCAAGTTTAGATATGTTACTTACCTCATCCGGGCAAGTCTTCAACCTCGAATCGAATAAAACCTCGATCTAACTCTCCAATTGCACAAATCTAAGTCAAACGTCATCCAAGGAAGTTCACAATATCGCAAAAAGCAATCCCAATCAGTAAAGTTTTGATTTTTGAAGCAATCCCCAAAGGTCCATCCGGGCTCGCATGCCTGAAATCTGAAACCAATATGAAACTCTGATAACCTATAACCTGCCGAGTCCAAATATATAATTAGTTTCCAAAACCTAGTCCAAATCGGTGAGCAAAATCCCCAAAATACAATCTCTTAAAGTGTAGGCAAAATTCGCAAATTTCCTTTCAAAATACCAAGTTTTAGGTGTATAATCAATATATAAAGCCAATTCCAAGTGAGAATTTTTTACCTCCAATGTAGTGAAATTGCTCTTCAAAATCTCCTTTTCTCGAAGTCTAGGGCTCAAAATATACAATAATAGGCAAAGTCCCAAAGTTGGCAACTTAAATAATTTGCCCCAGTTGTACCCAAGTAGGCCCGCATTCACAAAGAAAAAAATGTCATGACCCAATTACCACCATAGGCTGTGATGACGCCCAACGGTGCCATTAGGTAAGCCAACGGTAAACCTCCAACTTAATTATCCATTTTTAACTTTTAAACTCTGGAGGCTCATTAAATAAATGTAATTAAATCTAGAAATCGTGGAAACATACATTCTTCATTACCAAATCATAGAGTGTGAATAAGATATAAAGCAAAGTGATAATAATATTAGGTACAACTGTGAATATCCTCTAGGACCCCCAAAACTCGGTGTCACAAAGTGCATGATCAATCTGATAGAATATACAAAAACACTACAGCTACTATCTGAAATAAAATAGACAGAAATAATAAACATGATAAAAAGGAGACTCTGGGTGCTGTAGATCGAATAATGCAGAGCAGCTCACGACTAAGTCTTCGGGTATTGCGTCTACGCACCCGAATAACCACCTGAAGTACCTGTCTCAGTACCTACACAATTAGTGCAGAAGTGTAGTATGAGTACGTAAATCAACATGTACCCAGTGAGTATAGGGATCGACTTTGACACTTACTAGTATTCAAATAATAAAGTACATAATATAGACATGAATGAAACACAACAAGTATCAACGAGACTGATAAATATCAATAACAAAATTCCCAAACAAGAAATATAACGAAATCAATAAATACCATAACTTGCCTCGAAGGCACAAAATCAATTGATACAAATACCAAATCAAATCTTAATTATTACGCATGAGTCAACCGAGATGAACGACTCGATCCCATAAGAATAGTGTTATACAATACCGTCCAGGCGAATGGCCCAATGCCATAAGAATAACTTACAATACTGCCGAGGCAAATGACCCGATCCCATAAGAGTACTTTACAACACTGCTGAGGCAAACGGCTCGATCTCATAAGAGTAATTTACAATCATGCCGAGGAGAACGGCCTGATCCCATAAGAGTAAAGAAACTCTCTCACTCATGAATATACGTGCGAGTCGAGAAGACACGGAAATACCGTTCATCAAATATTTCACAATATAAGTAAGAGACTCGGTCAATATATTTATTCAAGTCTCAATCTCAATCATAAATTCAAATAATCAAACAAACAAGTTTAATTTAAATAGTACATTTAAGGCATGGTGTGGATCTATGTCTGCCCAGACATAAACATGAATCTAGATACGCACGGACTCTCGTCACCTCGTACGTACGTAGCACCCATAACAAATAGCACACAAAAATTAAAATACCTACGGGAATAATTTCCCTCTTTCAAGATTAGGCAAGAGACTTAGCTCGCTTTCAAGCCCACTACTCGGCTCTCAAACCTCACTAGATGCCTTAAATCGATGCCAAGAAACCCGAAACTTATAATGCTTGATGAAAATCCCCCTCCAAAGAGCTTCAAAATCGCCCAAGCCAAATAAAAAATGGAAAAATGAGCCTAAGTCCCGTATTAAATTCATGTTTTGCCCAAGGATTTCTTCATCGCGATCACGGAAGTCCCTCGCGATCGTGATGACCAAACTGCCTCAGCCCAGATTTTCTTCTTCGCGTTCATGGCACCCAGGTCGTATTCATGGTGCACATACCTCTAGCCCTCCGCGTTCGCGGTCCCAAAACCGCATTCGTGAAGGCTAAATGCCTTCCAGTTTCCCCTCCCTCAACCTTCTTCGCGTTCGCAAAGAGGAACTAGGTCCTTCATTGCGTTCACGAGGCCCTCCTCGTGTTTGCGAAGAGAAAACCTCTGATGCCTCCAACATCCTCCTTCGCGAGCGCGGAAAACCCTTCGTGATCCTGAAGCACACCAACGCACCAGTAAAATCTATCAACTTTAACTCTAGGTGGTCCGAAACTCACTCGAGCCATCCGGGACCCCATTCAAATGTACCAACAAGTCCATAAACATACTACGGACCTACTCGAAGTCTCGGAACATATAAAATAATATCAAAACCAAGAATCGTACCTCAAAACCAAATTAATCAACTTCTAGGGTATGTTTAGTATAACGGAAAATTTTTTTGGAAAATATTTTCCCATTTTCCACTGTTTGATTGCACAAAATAGTTTGGAAAATATTATCCTAGATATCACAATTTTTTGAAATTGGAGGAAAATGACTTCCATAGAAAGAGTCAGGAAAACATTTTCCAAAAACTCCATATACCTTCATATCTAACCCCCACCCCCACCCCTCTTCTCTCCCCTACCCCACCTCTCCCACCCTCTCTCTAAAAAATAGCTTTTTTCAGATTTAATTTTTTTTTTCTTTTCTGTCACCGCCCACCCTGCTAACCCATCCCCCCACCTTGCCGCAAAAAATAAATTACCTTTTTTGTATTTTTCAATTTTTTATTTTTTTCGTTTTTCTTCACCACCCCAATCCCTCCCCCATAAATTTTTTTTAAACTTTTTTTTGTATTTTCAATTTTCTGTTTTATGTTTTTTCGTTTTTCTACACCACCACGCAAAAAATATTATTATTTTTAATATTTTCAGTGTTAATATTTTTCATTTTTCAGTTTAGAGGTTCAAAATTTTACGAGTTCCAAAGTTATGAATTAAGAGATTTATGTGTTTGGAAGTTTGCGGGTTTAGAAATTATAGAGTTTACGAGTTTGAAAGTTTAGCGGTTTAGAAGTTTTTGAAAGTTTTGGGTTCGGAAGGTTGTTGGTTCGAAAGTTTATTGTTTCATGGTTATTGTATCTAAATTATTTATGAATACTCTTGAGAAGTTATTTTCCTTAATTTGCATACCAAACACCGGAAAATGAGTAAGATTACTACTTATTTTTTACGAAAATATTTTCTTATTTTCCATAATACCAAAGACACCCCTAAACTTCAAACCTTTTCCAACTAATTCTGAACGCGACAAGTCATACTTAGACGACTCGGAATGATGCCAAATTTTACGCACAAGTCACAAAGCACTATATGAAAACTATTCCAAGGCTCGGTATCCCAAACGGATATCGATAACACCAAAGTCTACTTTAAATCGAACTTAGAAAACTCTAAAACCTTCAAGATGCCAGCTTCCAATAATAAGTGTCGAAACGCTCCAGGTCCACTCGAAAATTGATCTGAACATACGCCCAAGGCCAAAATCATCATACAAACCTATTGGAACCTTTAAATTTCGATTCCGAGGTCGTTTACTCAAAGTGTTCACTTAAGTCAAACTTGGCCACCTTAGGCCACTATTACGGAAATAAGTATTCTGAATCCAACCTGAACGCATCCAAAACCAAACAAATCATACATGTAAGTCATAAAACAGGAAAAGCACTTACGAGAAGTCTTAAATAGGGGAACATGGATCAATAAATTAATACGACCGGTCGGGTCGTTACATCTCCATCTCTTAAACAAATGTTCGTCCTCGAACGGATTTAGAATCATACCTGAAGTGCCGAATAAGTGTGGATATATGCTCCGCATGTCCTCCTCGGTCTCCCAAGTCTCCTCCTCAACTAGTTGACCCCTCCATTGGACCTGCAGCGATGAAATCTTCTTAGACCTTAACTTGCGAACCTGCATGTCAACAATAGAAATTGGCTCCTCATCGTAACCCAAGCTCTCATCTAGCTGAACTGTGTTGTAATCCACCACATGGGACCTGTCAGCACGGTAGCTCTGGATCATAGACATGTGGAAAACCGGATGAACTCCTAATAGACTAGGAGGCAAAGGAAGCTTATATACAACATCACCAGCTCGCTCCAACACCTCAAACGGATAGATGAACCTCGAACTCAACTTGCTCATCTTTCTGAATCTCATAATACCCTTCATCGGTGAGACTTTCAAAAGAACCTTCTTGACCACCATAAATGACAAGTCGCGCGCCTTCTAATCAGCATAACTTTTATGTCTAGACTGTGTTGTGTGGAGTCGCTCCTAAATCAACTTTACCTTATCCAAGGCATCCTTTAACAAATCAGTACCATATAACCTAACCTCACCAGGTTCAAACCAATTGATGGGTAATAACATAATTGATGATAAAATTCCTTAAATAGAGCCATCTCGATTTTGGACTAATAACTGTTATTATAAGAAAACTCGTCCAACGGTAAGAATCGATTTCACTGCCCTACGAAATCAATCAAACATGTTCTGGGCATATCCTCCAAAATTTGAATTATCTGTTCTGACTGCCCGTTGGTCTACGGATGAAAGGTCATGCTAAGCTCTACCCGGTACCTAACTCACTCTGTACAGCCCTACAGAAATGCAAAATGAATCGAGTGCCTACTATCTGAAATAATAGAAATAGTCATACTATGCAACCGGACAATCTCCTGAATATAAATTTGGGCCAACCTCTGTGAAGTGTATGTAGTCAACACTGGAATGAAGTGTGCAGATTTGATCAGCCTGTCGACAATGACCCAAACGACATCAAATTTCCTCATCGTCCGCGACAAACCAACCACGAAATCCATAGTGATGCGCTCATACTTCCACTCTAGTCTACTAACCATCTACTGAAGTAAGCCACCTGGCCTCTGGTGCTCGTACTTAACCTGTTGGCAATTCAGACATCTCACCACATACTCAATTATGTCCTTCTTTATCCGTCATCACCGGTAACTTTACCGTAGGTCGCAATATATCTTCGTGGCATCTGGATGAATAGAATAATGCGAACTATGTGCCTTCTCTAGAATCGTCCCCCTCAGGCCGTTAACACTAGGAACACATAAGCGACCCTATAGTCACATAACACCATCATCTTCGATAGAAACCTCGATGTATCACCTCGAAGCACCATCTATCTAAGGACCAGCAAGTGTGGAACATCATACTAACGAGCCTTGATCTGTTCGAATAAAGAAGATTGAGCCACAACACATGCAATAACCTAACTAGGCTCTAAAATATCTAGCCTCACAAGTCAGTTAGCTAAGGACTGAATATCCAAATCCAATGGCCTCTCCTCTATTAAAATGAATGCCAAACTACCATACTCTCGGCCTTTCTACTCAAGGCATTCGCGACCACATTCGTCGTGCCCAGATGATAGAGGATGATAATATCATATTCCTTTAGTAACTCAAGCCACCTCTGTTGCCTCAAATTAAGATCCCTCTGCTTAAACAGATACTGCAAACTATAGTGATTAGTGTAGACCTCGCACAACACTCCATAAAGATAATTCCTCAAGATCTTGAGAGCATGAACTATCGTAGCAAAATCCAAATAGTGCTTAGGGTAATTTTTCTTGTAGAGCTTCAACTGATGTAATGCATATGCAATAACTCGCCTTTCCTGTATCAATACACAACCTAAACCTACGCGTGAAGCATCTCAATACATAGTATACATCCCAGAACCATAGGGAAAACCAACATTTGTGTTATAGTCAATGTGGTCTTGAGCTTCTGAAAGTTCACCTCGTAATCATCAGACCATCTTAACTAAGCACCCTTCTGGGTCAATCTAGTCAAAAGAGTTGCAATAAACGAGAAGCCCTCCACAAACCGACAATAATAACCTGTTAGCCCCAAGAAACTTCTTACCTCGGTCGCTGTGGTAGGACGAGGCCAACTCTGAACTGCCTCGATCTTCCTGGGATCCACCTTAATACCCTGACATGATACAACATGCCACAAGAACTCCATAGAACTCGCACTTGGAGAACTTAGTATATAGCTTTTGTTCTCGCAAAGTCTGAAGCACTATCCTTAAATGTTGATCGTGCTCCTCCATGCTACGCAAATAAATCAATATATCATCAATGAAGACAATAACAAATGAGTCAATATTTGGTATGAACACCCGATTCATCAAATCCATACATGTTGTCGGGCCATTAGTCAAGATGAAGGACGTCACTAGAAACTCATAGTGCCCATATCTAGTCCGAAAAGCCGTCTTCGGAATATCCGAAGCACGAATCCTCAACTGATGATACCTAGATTACAAGTCAATCATTGAGAGAACTTTAGCAGTATTAATTTGATCAAACAAATCATCTATGCGCAACAACGGGTACTTATTCTTGATGGTGACTTTGTTCAGCTGGTGGTAATCAATGCACATTTGCATATCTCCCATCCTTCTTCTTCACAAATAATACAAGTACACCCCAAAGAGACACACTCTCCCTAATGAATCCCTTCTTGAAAATCTCCTAAAGTTGATCCTTCAACTCTCTCAACTCCATTGGAGCCATACAATAAGGCGAAATAGAGATAGGTTGGGTGTTTGGTGCCAAATCAATGCCGAAATCGATATCACGATCTGATGGCATGCCTAGTAGGTCAACAGGAAATACATTGGAGAACTCCTACACCACATGCACTGACTATATTGTGGGAGTCTCCACAGTAGTATCTTGAACAAAGGACAAATAGGCCAAACAACTCTTCTCCGCCATACGTTGAGCCTTTAAAAAAGAAATAACACAACTGGAAGTACCAATAGATGAACATGTTCTCTCTAACCTAGGCAAATACGGTATCGCCAAGGTAACAATCTTGGCGTGGCAATCAATAATGGCATGGTAACAGTCCATGCCCAGAATAACCTCTAAGTCAATTATATCGAGCAATAAAAAATCTGTTTTGGTCTCATACCCACATATTGTCACTACATAGGACTGGTAAACCCGATCCATGACAACAGAATCACCCACTAGCATGGACACATATACAGGAACACCCAAGGACTCACGAGATACATCTAAATAAGAATCAAATAGAGAAGAGACATAGGAATAGGTAGACCCTAGATCAAATAGTACCGAAGCATCCCTATAGCAGACAGAAATAGTACATATGATCACTACGTCAGAGGCGACTGCCTCTATTCTAGCTGGGAAGGCATAGAATCTAGCTGGAGCGCCACCAGACAGGACTCCACCTCTAGAGTAACCCCTACCCACCTGCTCTCTGCCTCTGGCCGGTTAGACAAGCGATACGGCAGCTGGTGCGGTAATCATGGGCCACTGGTCATGCTGTATTACCTTGCCCTAAAGTCTGGAACAAAACCTCTTCATGTGGCCTAACTCATCGCACTCAAACAACCTCTCTGAGTGGGAAACTACTGACTCTGAGTATGACCTTGATAACCTGAATACCAACTGGAGGAACACTGAATAACTGGCAGACGGAAAGTACTCTCTGGAATAGCACTGAAGTAGGGCTGCGCTGTAGCATCCCGAATAGGCAGTGGTGCTGAATGCATAGGCCTGATAGGATGACCTCTTCCCCCAGATGGGGCACCACTGAATTCCCTAAAATTTCGAGGACGCTTATCCCTCGACTTGAACTCACTGGTCTGGTTACGGATGCGGTCGATCCTCCAAGCTGTCTCCACAACATGGAAGAAAAGAGTCCACATCTCTGCCTCCTGGCCATAAAAACCTGGATCTCAAGGTACAATCTGGCAATAAACCTCTACACTCTCTCTGCGTTTGTGGGGAGTATTATATCTCCATGACGAGATAAGTCAGTGAATCTCGTCTTGTAGCCGGTCACAGACATTTGACCCTGTCGGAGCTGCTCAAATTGACCCCATAGCTCCTCCTTCTATGAAGGTGGAATATATTTCTCCAAGAAGAGGTGCGTGAACTAATTCCAATTCAATGGAGGTGAACCTGTTGGCCTGCTCTGGAGATAAGACCGCCACCATCTACGGGCCATCCCCTCTAGCTGAAATGTGGTGAAGTCCACTATGTTGGACTCCACTACCCTTATATTATGTAGCCTCTCACTGCAACGGTCAATGAAATCTTGTGGATCCTCTAACTTCTCACTGCTAAAGACAGGAGGATAAAGCCTAGTTCATTTATCTAGGTGCTTATGCTCCTCAACAGTCGCGGCCGGTCTAGTCTCTGCTATAACCGCTGTAATTGGCTGAACCCCACCCGTAGGTAGTGCACCTAGGGTTTGATAAATGGTAGTAGCGTGCCCTAGGAGCATGAGCGGTAGGGGTTTATGTTATGTCTCCCGCCTGAGATGTGACCAGATCTGTTGGGAATAGTCCATCCTGAGTCATAGAATCCATGAACCGCAACATACGGTTCATGACCTCCTGAAAGCCCGGTGTGGTCATAAAATCTGGTGGGGCCAGCTCAGCTGTAGGTACCTCATCCTACTCCTTAATAATAGGATCCCCCAGGACCTACTGGTGGTAGTACTGGGGCAACTTTAGGATGCCATCATCCTCTAATAGGAGTTGTAGCCCTCCCTCGGCGTCTACCTCTACCTCTGGCGATGGCGATTAGGGAACAGCCCATTTGCCGTCAGGTAACATCGTCGCATGCGTTCTCACCATCTGTGATTGAATAAGAGAAAGATACTTAACACAACATCAAATGCACGATAGCCTCTCATAAGTAAGTATGGGCATCGCTGCACCGATATGCAAGACTCTGCTAGTTCTACTCATGACTCGTGAAACCTATGTGAACCTAGTGTTCTGATACTAAGCTGTCACGACCCAATTCTTACCATAGGCCGTGATGGCGCCCGACAGTGCCGTTAGGCAAACCAACGGTAAACCTCCAAATTATCCATTTTTAATTTTTGAAATCAAGAGTTTCATTAAATAAATGGAATTAAATCTAGAAATCTGGAAAACAAACATTCTTCCTTACCAAATCACAGAGTATGAATAAGACATCAAGCAAAGTGATAATAATATTAGGTACAACTGTGAACATCCATGGGGTCCCCCAAAATCAGGTGTCACAAGTGCATGAGCAATCTAATATAATATACAAAACCACTACAATTATTGTCTAAAATAAAAGAGAAAAATAATAAACATGATATGAAGGAGACTTCGGGTGCTGCAGATCAAAACATGGAGAACATCTCCCCCACTAAGTCTCTGGGTAGTGCGTTTATGCGCTCGAAGGACCACCTGAAGTACTTGTCTTAGTACTTGCACAATTAGTGGAGAATTGTAGTATGAGTACGTAAATCAACGCGTACTCAGTAAAAATCAAGTCTAACCTCGAAGAAGTAGTGACGAGGGGTCGACTTTAACACTTACTAGTGGTCAAATAATAAAGTACATAAAGTAGATATGTATGAAACACAACAAGTAGCAACGAGACAGATAAATATCAATAATAAAATTCCCAAACAAGAATTATAACAAAATCACTAAATACCATAACCTCCCTCGAAGGCATAAAATCAATTGATACCAATACCAAATCAAATCTCAAGTATTACGCGCGAGTCTTCCGAAGTGAATAGCTCGATCCCATAAGAATAGTATTACACAATACCGTCGAGGTAAACAACCTGATCCCATAAGAGTAATTTACAATACTATCGAGGCAAACGGATAATCCCATTTGAGTAATTTACAATCCAACCGAAGCGAACGGCCCAATCCCATAAGAGTAACTAACAAGCATGCTGAGGCGAACAACCTGATCCCATAAGAGTAATGAAACTCACTCGCGAAGATACGTGTGAGTCGAGAATCCATAGAAATATCAAATATTTCACAATATCCATGTAAGAGACTCGGTCAATATATTTATTCTAGTCTCAATCGCAATCATAAATTCAAAGAATCAAACAAACAAGCTTAATTGAAATAGTACATTTAAGGCATCGTGTGGATCTAAGTCTACCCGGACATAAACATGAATCTAACTACGCACGAATTCTCATCATCTCGTACGTATGTAGCACCCATAACAAAGAGCACACAATAATTAAAATACCTACGGGGATAATTTTCCTCTTTCAAGATTAAGCAAGAGACTTACCTCGCTTTCAAGTCCACTACTCGACTCTCAAACCTCACTATCTGCCTTAAACCAATGCCGAGCAACCCGAAACTTATGATGCTTGAATAATATCCCCATCCAAATATATCCAAAATCTCCCAAGCCAAATGAAAAGTGTCAAAAAATGAACCTAAGTCCCGTATTAAAATCATGTTTTTCCCAAGGATATCTTCATCGCGATCGGGAAAAGTCCCTCGTGATTGCGAAGACCAAACTGCCTCAGCTCAGTTTTCCTCTTTGCGTTCACGACACCTAGATCGCATTCGTGGCGTACTTACCCCCATCCTTCCGCTTTCGTGGTCCAAAAACTGTGTTTATGAAGTCTAAATGCCTTCCAGCTTCCCCTTGCCTCAACCTTCTTCGCGTTCGCAAAGGTAACTTCGCCTTCGTAAAGAAGAACCAGGTCCTCCATCGTGTTTGTAGGATCCTCCTCATGTTCGCGGGTCCCTCCTTGCGTAAGCGAAGAGAAAAACTATGACCCCTCTAACAGCCTCTTTCACGATCACGGAAGACCCTTCATAATCGCGAAGTAAACCAGTAAAATCTGCAAACTTCAACTTTGCTCCGGGTGGTCTAAAACTTACTCGCGCCACCTGAGACCCCGTTCAAATGTATCAACAATTCCGTAAAAATACTACGGGCCTATTCAAAGTCTTGAAATACGTAAAATAACATCAAAACCAAGAATCTCACCTCAAAACCAAATTAATCAACTTCTAAACTTCAAACTTCTTCCAACTAACTCCGAACGCAATGAATCATGCTTAGACAACTCGAAATGATGCTAAATTTTACGCACGTTACAAATCACTATACAAACCAATTCTAATGCTCGGAATCCCAAACGGATATCGATAACACCAAAGTCTACTTAAATTCAAACTTAGAAAACTCCAAAACTTTAAAGATGCCAACTTCCAACAATAAGCGTTGAAACGCTCCCGGTCCAGCCGAAACTTGATCCAAACGTATGCCCAAGTCCAAAATCATCATGCAAACCTATTGGAACCCTTAAATCCCAATTCCGTGGTTGTTTACTCAAATTGTTGACTCAAGTCAAACTTAGCTTGCTTAGGACACTATTATGGAACTAAGTATTCCGAATTCAACCCGAACCCTTCCAAAATCAAATCAACCGTCCCCGCAAATCATAAAATAGGAAAAACACATATGATAAATTTTAATTAGCGGAATGGGGATCTAGAAAGCAAAACAAACGATTTGGTCATTACTCAAAACCACCCACACCTGAACCCTTCGTCATGAATGCGTTATGCACTGAGCAAACACGAAGGCCAATTAGACTCTCAACTGTGTGAATGTGAGAGACCAGGCTCGAACGTGAAAGGCTACTAACCAGCCTTCTCCAAGACTTCACAAACATCATGACTGTCAACCTCCATAATACTTCGCGAATGCGAGAACATCATCGCGGACGTGATGATTAAATCACCTGCAGCCCAAAACATTCTACGTGAATGTGATACTTTGATCATGACTGCGAAGCACACTAGAACAGCACCAGGAATCAACAATGCAATACAACCAAAATGGTCTGAAACTACCCCAGATCACACCCCGAGCCCCTCGGAACCCCGTCCAATCATACCAAGAGGTCTAAATACATTATCAAAACTTATCTGGAGGCTCAAAATACCATAATTAACATCAAAACTAATAATCCTCAACAAGATCATTCTCTTAAGTTCATAAACTTTCAACTTCAAACCAAATGTCTGATTCACATCTAACCAATCCAGAATGAACCCAAACTTTGTACACCAATCCCAAATGACAAAACTGACTTATTCCAATTCTCGAAACAATAATCCGACCCTGATAGCCTCAAAGTCAACTCCCGATCAAACTTGTGAACTCTCCAAATCCTCAAATTGTTAACTTTGACAGATAGAGATGAAATATTCTAGGAGCTTCCAAACTCAAATACGAACATATTCCCAAGTTACGAATCACTATACAAACCTATTGAAATCATCAAATCCCGATTCCAAGGACGGTTACTCAAAAGTCAAACCTTGGTCAACTTTTCCAACTTAAAGCTTCCAAATTGAGAATTACACTTCCAAATCAACTCCAAACCTCTCGAAAATCAAAACCAACCATACAAACAAGTCATAATGCATAATATGAAGCTACTCAAAGTCTCAAACTGTCGAACGAAGTACTATTGCTCAAAATGGCCATTCGGGTCGTTACAACTGTCTTTTGCTATAAACTCATTGATTATGTCAATAATATTAACAAAAACTTCAACTGGATTTGGAAAATACACTGTCCTATAAAAAACTAAAGTTCATCCTTTGGAAGTGTTACCATGATAAATTTCCTTGTAGAGCCTATCTTAATCATATTGGAATGAATATTGATAAGGACTGTACAATGTGTTGATCGGGCCAGGAAGATATTACTCATATCTTCCTACATTGTCATACTTCTAGGAGACTTTGGCACTCTCTAAATATTTTCAATAGTTTCTCAAACTCTAGTGTTCCTCATTGGCTTGACATAATTATGAATTGTAACCCAACTATATCAGCTAAAGGAATAAAATAGGCTCAGCTATTCCCTTTTGCTCTATGGAGTCTTTGGGGAAACAAGAATACAAATATGGAAAATAATATTAATAATAGTGTTACGATATCTCATATTATCAATAAAGCCAATGAATACAATGTGACGATCTGATAGCTCGTTTTGAGTACTAGCTCATTTTTCTGTGTTCCGAGACCTCCCATAGATTTATTTGGAGATTTATTACTTGCGTGTGTGGTCCGTGTCATTTTTCGGAAAGCTTATATGTGAAATTTTAATGAAAATGTGATATTTGACTTAAAAACAACTAGAGTTGACCATGGTCAACGTTCTTGGTAAACAACCTCGAATCGGTATTTAGATGATCTCAATAGGTTCGTATGATATTTTTGGATTTATACGCATGTTTGGTTGGAGTCCCGGGTGACCCCATGGCATTTTGGCATATTATGTGAAAAATTAAAAAATTGACTTTCAAAGTTGAAAATCTTGAGTTTTGAAGATCAAATCTTGATATTTCATGTTATTTTGATGATTTGAGCTTGCGAGCGGGTTTTTATAATGTTATTATACTTGTGTGAATGTTCGAATCGGAGCCGATGGGATCAGATGAGTTTTGGAGGATCGTTTTTAGCCTTGTAGAGTCACTACAAAAAAAACTCGATTTAGCGACGGATTTCTGCGACAAACATTAATCTGTCGCTAAATAGCGACAGATTAACTACTGAAATAGAGTTTTATTGCAGAAAAGGTAAATAGAATAACTAGTATCTAATTTAGCGACAAAACGAAAAATCCATCTCTAAAAATTGGCGCCCACATTTTAGAAACAAAATAAGCGAGGAAATTTGGATGACAAAATTTATTACATATTAGCGACGGATTTAGCGACGGACTTTGTATGTCGCTAATCTTGCTTCATTAATGAGAGTATATTTACATTTGTTGCAACGGAATGTTTTTGTCGCTGGGTATTTAGAAAAACAAATTGGATCAAAATAAGTTTTGTTGTTATCTTTACCTTGTTTTTCATAAGACTAAAAAATAATTTCTCCCTCACAGAAGAATACAGCATGAGTAATGAGCCCCTTTCCTCCTTCTCCTCCAATCTTCCACTAATCTTCCCAGATGCGCTCCTAGATCATCTTTTTTCTAAAAGACAGGTATGTCTCTACTTCTTTCTCTGTTCATTAGCAATTTTTCTACAATAAATATTTTAGGGTTTTGGTATATGTAAAATAAAAACGCCTCTTCCCTCTTTTTCTTTGTAGTATGTGAAGTTAAATATGAAGTAGGAGTTGACATATTCTGGGTATGTCTTATTTGTGCATAAATATGTATTATATTTACTACTTACTGTTGCTAAAATCTTATTTGGGGTTTCTTTTGTGTTGAACTCTTGATTAATACCAATTTTGGTAATATTTGGTGATTAAAATCGAAGTTAGGCGTCCTGAGATCTGCGTGGTTCCCAATTTCTTCAAGGTGAAGTGCTGGAAAACTCTACTTAGAGCCATAAATCTACTGAAAATTGAAACTCAAATTTTGCTTGTGCTAAAACTTATTGGGTAATACTATTTGGAGCTTAAAGTTTATTTTAATCCATGTGTAGGCATGTAAAATTTATTGGATTCAAATTCAATAAAAATTTGGATTATATTTTAAAT
The DNA here is from genome assembly GCF_000390325.3 of Nicotiana tomentosiformis. Taxonomy (NCBI): domain Eukaryota; kingdom Viridiplantae; phylum Streptophyta; class Magnoliopsida; order Solanales; family Solanaceae; genus Nicotiana; species Nicotiana tomentosiformis. Next base: position 38,744,858 of record NC_090816.1, on the reverse strand, counting down.
AGACTAGTCCAAATAAAATATGGGCTAATATAATTGGATTAATTATATAAGTTCAATATATATAGATTAAATAAATAGGTTCAAATTCATTGGGCTGTCCCTTTTAGTTGGGCTACAAATGATGAGCCTATTTTATTAGGCCCAAGATATCATCTTCCTAGAGGCCCGGTTTGGTGCCACACGTGAAATTACGTGGCACGCCAAGTCAAGCGGAAGAGCCAATAGGATCATGCCACGTGTAAAAATGAAATTACATGCCAAGTCACATTAAAAAGCCAATGAAATCGCGCCACGTGTGCAAGTGACATGTTCTGACCAATCAAATGCGGCCTTGTCACACTTCAATTTGATTGGTCGGAAAGAGTTTGTTCTTATCATAACTCTTCCCTCCCACAACTATAAATAGGGGTCTTCATAACTCAGAAAAGACACCAGAAGTTATAACAAGAAGCAAAAGAGGGCTCGTAGATCAAACGTTATAGATTTCTCTAAAAGCCACAAGTATTCAAGTGTTCTAAGGATTAAAAGATCAAGACGAAGACTCAAGATCAAGCTGCAAGCCCTTGGATTAAAAATACGTTAAGATCAAGATCAGGCCTCAAGCACTTGGATTAAAATAAAATAAAATTCAAGATTAAGCTCGAAGGTTCTTTTATTTACTGTTAAAAAGTTGAATCAGAGGTTTCATAGATATTGTACACTCATATTATTTGAAATCAAATACTACGATCGTTGTATTATTTTTCAGTCTTGATTTTATTTTCTCGACACAAATTTATTGCCCACACCATGTTTGAGAGGAGAAGCTTGAATAACTCAATAATCATCATACTTTGTGTTTGAGAATTTCAATTTCAATTTTTGAATTGGATTACTGATTTGTATTTTTAGTTTTTTCTATTTCCTTGACATATGAGTTGTGTAAATTTTTGCATCTGTACCTTTGTGGTTATTCATATTACAAAATAAATCTATGTGGTAATCTATTTCTTTTGTAGTATAACTAAATTTATGTTTGCTCAGCTTCATTTCAGGAAAAGGAACGAAACAATCCCAAAGCTTTCTGATAGACTAGTTAAGGTATTGGTATCTTTCTATAAACGTTTACATAGGTATTAATTTATTTTGTTTGACATATACTATATTGTCACTCTCTCTGTCTCTCTCTCTCTCCTCCTTTTCTTGTTCTTATTAGCTCTTTCTTAAAATGAAATATGAATGTTATTTAGACTTTTAACTTTTTCACAAATGGTTACATATAGTCACAGCCTGGGATGCGAGATAAATTTTTAATTGTCTAAATGTTCACATAGCTTACATTAGCTTTCTAATGTATTTGTGATGTTCTTATGTATTTGAGATTGTTTATATATAATGACTGTTAGGGATGTATTTGTGATGTTCTGATGTACATTAGATTTCTAATACGTTTGTGATCTATTTAATCTTACATTAGCTTCCTGATGTATCTGTGATATTCTTTTTCTTTAATCATTTATGGGTTATAAAATAAAAATAACTACTTGAGTTTTGTTACTGCCATATATTTTGATTTCTTTCCTTCGTTCATTAAAAGGTAGTACCGGGTGTTTGGTAAGGTTAAGTATATCTTTCCTTAACTCTATTCTTGTGTTATTACTTATCAAAAAATAATAATATCTACTTGTCTTTTTAATTTCAATATTAAATAGGAAAATGGAGAATCTAGAGCGTGGTTGGATGTATGAGAAGCTGGATGGACGAAGGGGTATTAATTCTGTGTGGAAATGTTTTTCCACTTTACGTGTTCTCAACGAAATCGCATGAGTGGTGACAATGTTAGATGTCCGTATAAAAAATGTCACAACATTAAATACATGGATGTTGAAACCGTTAGATTACACCTTTTGCAATTTGGATTTGTTCAGAATTATTTTATTTGGATATATCAAGGGGAAAGACGTCTAACTAATGAGTTGTCTTCTAGTAGTAATTTGAATGGTGGTGCTCAACCAGAATTTGGATATCAGAATCCATACCGACGAATGATTCTTGATATAGTTAGGCCCAATATTAGCTAGGGTTCGACTTGGCAATCTTATAGTGATGTTGAACCTGAGTCATCTCATCCTTATGAACCTTCAATGGTCGAGGAGCCTAATCATGAATCCCAGAAGTTCTATGATTTGCTACAGACTGCCGATGCAGAATTGTATCCTGGTTCTTCTCTCTCTCAACTTGCAGTGGTTTCTAGGATGTTAAACATTAAAATGGAAAATTATTTATCACAAAGGGGTTATGACCAAATGATGTAACTTTTTAAAGAGGTTTTACCTAAATATAACATAGTGCTTGACAACTATTATCAGATTAAGAAGCTAGTGCGTAGCTTGGGGTTGCCCGTTGAAAAGATTAATTGTCGTAATTCAGGATATATGTTGTATTGGGGTAAGGAAGAGAACCTCATATCTTGTAAATTTTATGGCTACGAGAGATATAAGCGTTGTGTCAGGTCTCATAAGAGGAAATTGGTCCCTTACAAGAAAATGTATTACTTTCCTTTGATTCCTAGATTGCAGAGATTATATGCATCCCATACTACAGTCGCTAACATGATATGTCATCATGAGCATATACAAGAGGAGGGGGTAATGCATCATCAATCAAACTTTGAGGCTTGGAAGCACTTCAATGAAACTTATTCCTTTTTTGTTGTTGAACCAAGGAATGTGAGGTTGGGGTTATGTACTGATGGTTTCCAACCATTTGGTCAATATGGGAGGAAATATTCTCTGTGGCCAGTGATTGTCACTCTATACAATTTACCTCCGTGGATGTGTATAAAGGAGGCATATATGTTTTTAACTGTCATTGTTCAAAGACCAACTAATCCTAAGAAAAAAATTGATATTTATCTACAACCTCTAATAAAAGAACTAACCTTGTTGTGGGAGGAGGGTGTAGAAGCATTTGACATCTCAAAAAAGCAAAACTTTCAATTAAGGGCAGCTTTGATATGGACAATCAGTGACTTTCCAGCATATTCTATGTTATCAGGATGGAGTACTGCGGGGAAGTATCACGACCCCAATTTTCCTCTATAGGATGTCGTTATGGCACCTAGTCTCTAAGATTAGGTAAGCCTGACAAAAATGCATAATATAACTGAGATAATGATAAAAACTTTCAAATAACTAAGCAACTATTATAAAAGAACTTACAACACAACAGAAACAAACTCCCCAAAATTCGGTGATACCAAGTCACAAGCTACAAGATTATGCTGAACATCCTTATACAACAATATCTATATGTAACGACCCGACCGATCGTTTTGAATATTTGTACTTTGATCGGTTGTTGAGGGCATGAGTAGCTCCGTATGATGTACTTTGACTTGTGTGAATCATTGGTTTTGGGTTGCAGGTATTTCGGAATCGAATTGGAAGAAAGAATTTCATTGTTGAAGCTTTAAATTGGGAGAGTTGACCAAAATTTGACTCTTTAGCATTTGACCTCAGATTGGAATTCTGATGGTTCCATTAGCTTTGTTAGGTGATTTTGGACTTAGGAGCGCGACCGGAATGTAATTTGGAGGTCTGTGGTAGAATTAAGCTTGAATTAGCGAAATTGGAAATTTTGCGATTTCGGTCGGCAGTGGAAAATTTGATATCAGGGTCGGAATGGAATTTCTGAAGTTGGAGTAGGTTCGTAGTGTCATTTTTGATATGTGAGCAAAATTTGAGGTCATTCGGACGTGGTTTGGTTGGTTTCGGCATCGGTTTCCGAATTTAGAAAATTTAGAAGTTCTTAGGCTTAAATCCGAGGGTAATTTGGTGTTTGGATATTGTTTTGAGTGATTTGAAGGTTCGACTAAGTTTGTATATTGATATATGACTTGTTGGTATTTTTGGTTGAGGTCTCGAGGGCCTCGGGGTGATTCCGGGTGATTAACGGATTTGTCGAAGTTGGAATTTGCAGCTGGAGCTGCTGCTTCTTCTATTTCCGCACCTGGGGAAGAAAGGGTCGTAGGTGTGAGGCCGCTGGTGCGCATGGGGAGTGCGCAGGTGAGGGCAATGCGGTGCTAGGCAGGCTGTGCAGGTGCGAGATGGAGGTCGCATCTGTGATCCCGCGGGTGCGAAACCTGGGACGCAGATGCGGAAAGGGCAATGCTGGTCAGGCTTCGCACAAGCGGAGGAAAACGCGCAGATGCGCCTTCGCATGTGCGACGATGTTGCCACAGATGCGGAGCTTGGGTGCGTAAGTGAGTTGAGCAGGTGCGGCTCCTTGGACCACATGTGCGGTCGCGTGGGTGTGAGAAAATGGCCGCAAGTGCGAAAAACCTGGGCAGAAACCATAAATAGAACCCTTCGCGATTTTGGTGCATTCTTCACCATTTCTATTCGGTTTTTGGAGATTTTGGGAGAGATTTGAAGTGGGAATCAAAGGGATTTCGTTAAGGTAAATTACTTGAGCCCTAATACTTGTATATATTGTGATTTCCCGTTGTTTTAATCATGGTAATTGGTGAAAATGAGGGGTTAGGACTTGAACCTTTTGGAGAGTAATTTAAGGATTTGAAGGAGCAAACGATGTCGGATTTTGATGAATTTGGTATGGTTGGACTCGTGATTGAATGACTTTCTAGTTTTGTAAATTTGGTTGGATTTCGAGACGTGGGCCCGAAGGCCGGGTTTGAGCGGGTTTTGGTCTGGTTTGATAGTTTTTCTTGTGGAATTCATTCCATTAGCGTATATTGATGGTATTGTGTTGATTGTAAATAGATTTGGAGCATTTGGAGGCCGAGTCCAGAGGCAAGAGCATTGCGGGGTAGAGATTTGATCGGTTCGAGGTAAGTAACGATTGTAAATCTGGTCCTGAGGGTATGAAACCCGGATTTTGTATCATTCTACTATTTTTAGTGACGCACATGCTAGGTGACGGGCCTGTGGGCATGCACTGTTGGGGATTTGTGACTTGGTCCATCCCGTAGCAACTGTAAAGTTTCATACTTTGTTGAAACCATATGATACGTATATGTTTTAGAAAGAATTTCTGTAAATTAGGCTGAATGCCATATTTGGGCCTTGCGCCAAAGCTGTTTGGACCCTTAGGGGCTGTTTCTTACCATCCTCATTGTTTTCGATTGAAAATCTATACTCAGTCATGTTTATACTTGTTTACCGCATAACTCGGTTTTATGATTCTATTTTGATGCATATAAATATTTTGGGTCGAATGCCCTGTTTTACTGAAATGCACGAGTGGCTTGAGAGGTTTATGACTGAGTGAGGCCGAGGGCCTAATTTGTGAGGATGAGTATGGATTGGGGCTGCCCGCCTGCAGCATATTTATGACTAAATGAGGCCGAGGGACTGATTTGTGAGTATGAGTGTGGATCGGGACTTCCCGCCTGCAGCATACTTTATTATTATAGCACGTGAGTTGTCCGTGTAGATTATAGCGCTTGGGCTGAAGGAGCCCCTCCGGAGTCTGTACACATACCCAGTGAGCGCAGGTACCTACTGAGTGCGAGTGTCGAGTGCCGAGTGACTGGGAGGCATGAGTGATTGTGAGGTATGCCCGAGTGGCACGAGTGACTGTGAGTTTTGCTCGAGGGGCTGTTTATGATTTCATCATTTTTGCCCACCTTTGCATTGAGCCTTTGTTTGAAAAACTATTGGAAAAATGTCTTTAAATGATTTTTACTGGAACTGGGTTTAAACGAGATGATTTGATTCAAACATTGATTTTTAAAGCATGCTATACTTTACTGAGATTTCATGATATGAACGTTATATGCTTTATTGCTCGTCACTACTGCTCAGTCTTTATTTATTGTTGTTACTTACTGAGTTGGCATACTCACGTTACTCTCTGCACCTTGTGTGCAGATTCAGGTGTAGCTGGACACGGTAGCGGTTATTGAGTGTTCTGGTTGCAGATTTTCTTGGAGATAGCAAGGTAGCTGTTTGGCGATCGCATCCCCTGCTCTTCTACCTCTTATCTTCCTCTAGTTGTATTTAGCTATTTTCCAAGCTGAGTTAGCCTTGATATTGTTAGACAGATTGTAGTAGATGCTCATGGTAAGTGACACCTCGATGTCGGGCTTTTCTTTTCCGCACTTCTGTATTTCTTTGATTTGAACTCTTTAAATGGAGGTTTTATGTTAAATAACCTTGAAATTATCTTTGAAATGAAAATATCGGTTTGTTTTGGAAATGAGTCGGCTTGCCTAGTTCCACGATAGGCACCATCATGACAGGGGTTAATTTGGGTCGTGACACTATATAAATGGAAACTGAAATAAAACTAGATAGAGGGTGACTCTGAGGCATGCGGACGCCGACATGTATACCTTGAAGTCTCCAAATCCGAACTTGACTCACTGGTGCCTAGACTGGTAAGAGGTACCTGTATCAACAAAAAAAGATGTACAAAAGTATAGCATGAGTACACTATAATAGTACCCAGTAAGTGCCAAGCCTAACCTCGGTAGAGTAGTGACGAGATCAGGTAAAGGCCTTACTAGAATAAATAAGAAAACATAAAAGGTATATAAGACAATGTAATAATGATAAACAATGGAAATGAGACAATGACAAGATATACCAAGAATAGCTACACTAAACTAAGGAAAATAAGTCATCTTAGAAGAAAACAAGGAATAATATGCCACGGAAACAAAGCAACCAAAACACAAGTGATGTAATAGGGAAGTATCTACAAGAATCACTACCGAGGTATCGCCTCATAGTCTCATATCACAAAAAAATTCACAAGCATTCCTTATATCACCGCAGTAGCCTTGCATTTAGTTTTTAAAAATTATTTTTCCCGAAATAGCTTCCCGCATTTTAGCCCACCTTATCACACCGCGTTGCTTCAAGTAGTTCCCCTACTAGCAACACGCGCATCAAGCCCACCCTATCTCACTGCATGTATTTCAACATCAAATCCTTATACCATCGCATGCATATCAATATCACAACGTATAACAAATCGCACCTCAAGTGCCCAATATCACAACTTGCTAAAGAAGTCACCAATAATAGTGTTTCCACAATAAATAGCTCATGGCTCAACCACAATATGCACAAGAGTCTCAACAATAACATCTGAACGTGAATAACTCAACAAGAATGGTATTTCACAACTTTACAACTTTGTCTCAACGTGATTCATTCACGGGCTTTATAACTCAATACCAATTTCAACAATAAGATATTCCAAGAAATAATAACTTCAAGTAAGGAACTCAACGGTTAAATAATGAATAAGGAATAGAGAAAACAATAACTTCAACTAAACATGCAAAGACAATTAACAAGTAAGAGATAAGACAAGTAAAGCATGTGAAGATAGACTAATGATGATTAATATAACCTATTATGTATTCAATTAAAGGCATGAAACGAATCTACATAGCTAAAACCGGTCAATTACCACATTTAGCCCATGTACACACTCGTCACCTTGCGCACACGGCTTCAACATATCACAATTAACACAAAACAGCACCAATCCTAAGGGATAATTCCCCTACACAAAGTTAGGCAAGACACTTACCTCAAAACATACTAACTCAATCCACTAGTAAAGCCTTTCCCGTGATTATCCAACTCCTAACGACTCGAATCAAGCCAAAACAACTTCATACCATAAATATAAACTATATGAAACTATTCAGAACAATAAAGTTGCGATCTTTAAAGAGAAACAAAAATTCAACTCAAAACGTCAACCTCAGGCTCGCGTCTCGGAACCTGACCAAACCTCCAAAATACGAACACCCATTCGATAACGAGTCCAGCCATACAAGAATTACTCAAATCCGACTTCAAATCGCCTTTCAAATTCCCAAAATTTAGTCTAAGAAGTTTTCACAAATTTTCCCCAAACCTTTCAACTCAAACTAAATGATGAAAATAACAATGGATTCATGTAATATAGCCAAGTCCGGGTTAGAATCACTTACCCCATTGATTTTATTGAAACTTCCTCGAAATATCGCCACAAACCAAGCTCTCTAGGTCCAAAGATGGGAAATGAAATAAAACCCTCAACCTAAGCCTTTTTTGCCCAGCAATTTCCCATCTGCGGGCTCACTATCGCACCTACGCAAAATCCATCGGAGGTGCTGCTCCAACTAAGGCCCTGAAGACTCGCACCTGCGAACCAATTGCTCACATCTGTGAGCCATGTTTTGCGGAGTCACTACATCACCTACGGTCCTTCCCAAGCTCCTCACTGTTCCGCTTCTACGGAAGGAAACATGGCGTCTGTGGATGCGCTTCTTCGCCCAGGTGTCCGTACCTGCGAACCCAGGTCTGGCTTGCCATTTCTGCTTCTGCGCTTCTTTACTCACACCAGCGAGTCCACACATGCAGCCATTTCCACCGCAAGTTCGATGATACCAGAACACCAGTGGTTTAGCAAAACACTAGGTCCAAAAATCATTCCGATTTCAATCTGATTCACACTCGGAGCCCCCGGGACTCGTCCGAATATACCAACAAGTTCTAAAACACATAACAGACTTACTCGAGGCCAAAAATCACATCAAACAACATCAATTCTACGAATCGCAACCCAATTCAAGCCTATTGAAACTATGAACATCTTATTTCAGAAACTAACGCTGAATCACACCAAAACAACTCTGTTTAACCTCAAATTTTGCACACAATTCATAAATGAAATGAAGGACCTATTCTAACTTCCGGAATTGGAATCCGACCCCGATATAAATAAAGTCAACTCCCAGTCAAACTTCTCAACCTTCCAAACATTCAACTTTCTAACTTTTACCAATTCAAGCCGAAATGACCTACAGACCTCCAAAATAACATTCGGACACGCTCCTAAGTCCCAAATCACCATACGAAGCAATTGGAACCGTCAAAACTCAATTCCGGAGTCGTCTATACAAAAGCCAAACTACAGTAAACCCTTTCAACTTAAGCCTCCAACTTAGGGACTATGTGTTCCATTTCACTCTGAAACTCACCCGAACCAAAACCAAACACCGCCAGAAAGTCATATAACCATAATAAAACATAGAGGAGGCAATAAGTAGGGGAACAAGGCTACAATACTCAAAATGACCGGCCGGGTTGTCACATCCTCCCCCTCTTAAAACAAATGTTCGTCCTCAAATGAGTATAGAGACATACTTGAAGTGGTGAAAAGATGAGGATAACGGCTACGCATATCATGATCTATCTCCCAAGTCGCCTCCTCGACTGGTTGACCCCTCCACTAAATGTTCACTGTATCAATGCTCTCCGACCTTAACTTTCGAACCAGCCTGTCCGAGATGGCTATCGGCTCCTCAACATAAGACCAATCCTTGTCCAACTGGACTGAGCTGAAATCTAACTCATGAGATAGATCACTGTGATACTTCCGGAGCATAGAAACATGGATAACCGGATGAACTGCAGCTAGACTAGGTGGAAATGCAAGCTTGTAGGTCACATCACCAATCCTCTCAAGAATCTCAAAAGGTCCGATATACCGAGGTCTCAACTTGCCCTTCTTCTCGAACCTCATAACACCCTTCATGGGCAACACCCGGAGCAAAACCCGCTCTCCAACCATGAATACAACATCACGAACCTTCCGATCTGCATAACTCTTTTGTCTAGATTGGACTGTACGAAGTTGATCCTGAATCAACTTAACTTTTTCCAAAGCATCCTGAGCCAAGTCACTACCCAATAGCCTAGCCTCAATTGGCTCAAACCAACCCACCGTAGACTGACACCGCCTCCCATACAAGGCCTCATACGGAGCCATCTGAATACTCTATTGGAAGTTGTTATTGTAGGCAAACTCTACAAGCGGAAAGAACTGATCCCAAGAACCCCGAACTCCATAACACATGCACGAAGCATATCCTCCAATATCTGAATAGTGCGCTCGAACTATCTGTCCGTTTGAGGGTGGAATGTTTTACTCAACTCAACCTGTGTGCCCAACTCACGATATATGACTTTCTAGAAGCGCGATGTAAATTGCGTACCCCCGGTCAGAGATGATTGATACCGACACGCCGTGAAGTCGTACAATCTTACAAATATATACTTGAGCCAGCTGCTCTGAAGAATAAGTAACCATTAGAATGAAATGAGCTGACTTGGTCAACCTATCCACAATCACCCATAGTACGTCAAATTTCCTCTGAGTCGGTGGGAACCCAACAACGAAATTCATGGTAACTCACTCCCATTTCCACTCAGGAATCTCAAGCCTCTGAAGCAACCCACCTGGCCATAGATTCTCATACTTCACCTACTTACAATTTAGTCACATAGCTACATACTCCGCCATGTATTTCTTCATCCTCCTCCACCAGTAGTGTTGCCTCAAGTCCTGGTACATCTTAGCGGCACCCGGATGAATGGAGTATCACAAACTGTGGGTCTCCTGAAGAATTAACTCATGCAAACCATCCACATTTGGCATATATAGCCTGCCCTGCATCTGTAACACACCGCCATCCCCAATAGTAACCTCATTGGCATCGTCGTGCTGAACCGTGTCCTTGAGGACAAGCAAACGGGGGTCATCATATTGACACTCTCTGATACAATCATAAAGAGAAGATCGAGAAACCACACAAGCCAAAACTCAACTCGGCTCCAAAACATCCAATCTAACAAACCTGTTGGCCAAGACCTGAACATCCAATACTAATGAACTCTCCGCTGTCGGTAGATATGCTAAACTGCACAAGCTCTCCGCCTTTCGACTCAAGGCCTCGGCCACCACATTGGCCATCCTTGGATGACAGAGAATGGTGATATCATTCCTTAAATAACTCTAACCATCTCCGCCGCCGCAAGTTAAGATCCTTTTGTTTGAACAGATGTTGTAGACTCAGGTGGTTGGTATAGATCTCACAAAGGACACCGTACAAATAGTGCTACCAAATCTTCAAGTCATGAACAATAGCTGCTAATTCCAGGTCATGGACGGGCTAATTCTTCTCATGCACCTTCAGTTGTCTAGACGCGTAGGCAATCACCCTACCGTCTTGCATCAATACCGCGTCGAGGCCAATACGTGATGCATCATAGTACAGAGTGTAAGACCCCAAACCCGTAGGCAACACCAACACTGGGCTAAAGTCAAAGCAGTCTTGAGCTTTTAAAAGCTTTCCTCACACTCCTCGGTCCATCTGAATGGAGCACCCTTCTAGGTCAACCTGGTCATAGGAGCAGCAATAGATGAGAAACCCTCTACGAAATGATAGTAATACCCTACCAAACCAAGAAAACTCCAAATCTCAGTGGCTGAAGATGGTCTGGGCCAACTCTGCATTGCTTCGATCTTCTCCGAATGTACCTTGATCACCTCACTCGACACTACATGACCCAAAAATGCCACCGAATCAATCCAGAATTCACACTTTGAAAATTTTGCATATAACTTCTTTTCTCTCAAGGTCTAAAGCACGCTCCTCAGGTGATGCTCATGATCCTCCCGGATCTGGGAGTACACTCGCAATGATGAATAAGTCAAGAAAGGGCTGGAATACATTGTTCATCAAGTGCATGAATAATGTTGGGACATTGGTCAGCCCGAATGACATCACGAAGAACTCGTAGTGACCATACCGAGTCCTGAAAGCAGTCTTCGGAATATTCAGATCCCGAATCTTCAGATGATAATAGCCTGACTGCAAATCAATCTTGCAGAACACCCCGGCACCCTATTGCTGATCAAATATGTGATCACTGTATGGCAATGGATATATGTTCTTCACTGTAACCTTGGTTCAACTGTCGATAATCAATACACATGCGCATAGAACCATCCTTCTTCTTTACAAACAAGACCGGAGCACCCGAAGATGACACATTGGGCTGAATAAAACCCTTATCAAGCAACTCTTGTAACTGCGACTTTAACTCCTTCAACACCACTGGGGCCATACGATATGGTGGAATAAAATAGGTTGCGTGCGCGGCAACAAGTCAATACCAAAATTGATATCCTTATCAGGCGGCATGCCCAGAAGATCTGCCAGAAATACATCTGGCTAGTCTCTCACTATAAAAGTTGTCTCAACGGTAGGAGTATCAACACTGACGTCCCTCGCAATGGCTAGATATGCATCACACCCCTTCCCAACCATCTGATGTGCCTTAAGGAAAGACACCACCCTGCTAAGAACATAATCCAAGGTACCCCTCCACTCCAACCGTGAAAAACCTGGCATATCCAATGTCACTATCTTGGCATGACAATCAAGAATAGTATGATATGGCGACAACCAATCCATGCCTAAAATAACATCAAATTCTACCATACTGAGCAACAATAGATCAACTCTGGTTTCAAAACCACCAAGAATAACTAAACACAACCGATACACATAGTTAACAACAATGGAATCTCCCATAGGCGTGGACACATAGACAAGAGAACTCAAGGAATCACGTGATATACACAAATACGAAGCAAAGTAAGATGATACATATGAATAAGTGGAGCCTGGATCAAATAAGACTAATGCATCTCTATGAAAAGCCGGAACAATACTTATGATAATTGAGTCTAATGCAACCACCTTTGTCCTACTCGGAAGAGCATAACATCTGGCATGGCCTCCCCCTCTAGGCGACCCCTACCCACCTGATCTCCACCCATAGCTGGCTGAGCAGGTAGAGTAGCAACTGGTGCAGTAACCACTGCCTGAGAAATCTGGGGACCCTATGGAATACGTAGAGCCTGAGTAGCCTGTGGAGGTGCAACCCTCCTGAGTCTGGGGCAGTCCCTCTCCATATGACGAGTATCACCACACTCAAAATGAGCTATCGAAGGATGTGGCTGCTGAAATTGGCTCGGTCCTGGTCGACTGCAATGGCCGCTGAAAGCACCCCATGTAGGAGGTGCACTAGACAGTGGCGGTGCATAATGGGTAACCTGAAACCTGGGAGTATCTAAATTACCACTGTAAGATGGAAGTGCCGAGTGAACTGGAAGGCTCACATAACCTTTACCATGATGGGCTGCTACTGGGGCACGGGCACCACTATATGTGCTAGAATCTCGAGGCCTTTTGGCCTCCCTGTCCTCTCTCTCTCTTGGACCTTCATACCCTCCAATCTTCGAGCGATCTCTACCACCTACTAGTATGGGGTATCAGTCTCCAACTCTTGAGCCATGCTGAATCTAATACCATAGTTGAGCCCCTCGATAAATTGACGGACTTATGCTCTGACTGTCGAAATTAAGGCAGGTACAGGTCTGGACAACTTGCTGAACTTGACAGCATACTTTGATACAGTCATAGCACCCTGGCGCAACTGTTCAACTCTACGCGCCATGCATCCCGAAGGCTATAGGGAACAAACTCTTTAAAGAACATCTCTCAGGTGGGTGAAGCTTCCTCGGCAGGGCTACCCTCCTCATTAGCCCGCCACCACTGGTATGCTGGTCCCGATAGCTGGAAGGTGGTAAAAGCAACCCCGCTCATCTCCACTATACCCATAGTACGGAGAATACGGTGGCACTTCTCCAGAAAGACCTGTGCATCCTCTGTAGCTAAGCCACTGAAAGTAGGAGGATGGTACTTCTTGTACCTCTCAAGTATGAGTTGCTCCTCCTCAGATGATACTACCCTAACCTCGGGCTGAATTAGGACAACCAGCTACACTAGTATAACCTTTGGGACTTGGTCAACATGGACCTGCTGCTCTGAGGTACAGGCTGCGGGGGTCTATGCTCCTCCCCCAGCCTGAGATATGGCCGGTGTAAGTGAGTTCAACCCTACCTCAGCTAGAGTACAAAATGCTCAAGAACTGGGCGAGAGTCTCCTAAAGTGCAGGGGTAGTAACAAGTCTCTCAGGTGCCTGTCCTCTAATTGGATCTACTGGTGGATCTTCTGTCACAGCCTGGGCAGGTGCTCTAGCTGCACCACATGCCCGTCCTCGGCCTCTGACCTGGCCCCAACCTCTTGCGGCTCTAGCAGGTGGCGCGGATGTCTGATCATCAGATTTCGTGGTGTGTGTCCTCACCATATGTGTGAGATAATAGAAAGACAAAGATTTAGAATTCAAAGTCAACAAATTCACACAATAAGGAATCAAAGAAGTGAAACTTTTCCTAACAGATCAATAGCCTCTTGAAGATAAGTATATACGTCTCTGTACCGATCCGCGAGACTCTAGTAAACATGGTTGTGACTCGTAACACCTATGAACCTAGAGATTTAATACCAACTTGCCAAGACCCCAATATCCCTCCATAGGATGTCGTGATGACACCTAGTCTCTAAGACTAGTTAAGCCTAACATACATGCAGAATATAACTGAGATAATGATAAAAATTCTCAAATAACTCAGCAACTATTATAAAAGAACTCCGCAACATAAAAGAAACAAACTCCCCAAAATATGGTGATACCAAGTCACAAGCTCTACAAGAGTATACTGAACATCCTTATACAACAGTATCTATAAAAAGGGAACCTGAAATAAAACTAGATAAAGGGTGACTCCGAGGCTTGCGGATGCCGGCAGGTATACCTTGAATTCTGCAAATCTGAACTCGACTCACTGGTGCTTGGACTGGTAAGAGGTACCTGGATCTGCATAAAAAGATGTGCAGAAGTGTAGCATGAGTACACCAAAACGATACCCAGTAAGTGCCAAGCTTAACCTTGGTAGAGTAGTGATGAGGTCAGGTCAAGGCCCTACAGGAATAAATAAGAAAACTGAAAAGGTATATATGACAGTGTGATAATGATAAACAATGGAAATGAGACAATGACAAGATATACTAAGAATAGCTACACTAAACTAAGGCATATAAGGCATTACAGAAGAAAACAAGGAATAATACGCGAAGGAAACAAAGCAACCAAAACATAAGTGATGTAATAGGGAAGTATCAACAAGAATCACTACCGAGGTACAACCTCGTAGTCTCATATCACAAACATTTCACAATCTTTTCTTATATCACCATAGGAGCCTTGCATTTATTTTTTAAAAATCATTTTTTCCGAAATAGCTTCCCGCATTTTCTCCCACCTTATCACACCACGTGGCTTCAAGTATTTCCCCTACTAGCAATACGCATATCAAGCCCACATTATCTCACTGCATGCATTTCAACCTCAAATCCTTATACCACCGCATGCGTGTCAATATTCCAACGTATCATAAATCGCACTTCAAGTGTCCAATATCACAACTTGCCAAAGAAGTCAACAATAATAGTGTTTCCACAATAAATAGTTCATGGCTCAACCACAATATGCACAAGAGTCTCAATAATAACATCTGAAAGTGAATAACCCAACAAGAATGGTATTTCACAACTTTAAAACTTTTCTTTAACGTGAATCACGGCCTTTATAACTCAATACCAATTTCAACAACAAGATATTCCAAGAAATAACAACTTCAAGTAAGGATCTCAACGGTTAAATAATGAATAAGGAATAGAGAAAATAATAACTTCAACTAAACATGTTAAGACAATTAACAAGTAAGAGATAAGACAAGTAAATCATGTAAAGATAGACTAAGATGATGAATATAACCTATTATGTAACTCAATTAAAGGCATGAAAGGAATCTACATAGCTAAAACCGGTCAATTACCATATTTAGCCCGTGTACACACTCATCACCTTGTGCACACGACTTCCACATATCATAATTAACACAAACAACACCAATCCTAAGGGGTAATTCTCCCCACACAAAGTTAGGCATAACGCTTACCTCAAAATACGCTAACTCAATCCACTAGTAAGCCTTTCCCGCGATTATCAAACTTCAAACGGCTCGAATCTAGGCAAAATAACGTCATACCATAAATATAAACAATAGGAAACTATTCCGGACAATAAAGTTACAATCTTTAAAGAGAAACAAAAAGTCAACCCCGGGCTCGCATCTTGGAACCCGACCAAACTTACAAAATCTAAAAACTCATTCGATAACGAGTCCAACCATATAAGAATTACTCAAATCCAACTTCAAATCGCCTTTCAAGTCCCACAATTTAGTCTAAGAAGTTTTCACAAATTTTCTTCAAATTTTCCAACTCAAATCACTAATTAAATGATGAAAATAACAATGGATTCATGTAATATAGCTAAACCTGGGTTTGAATCACTTACCCCATTGATTTGCTTGAAACTTCCTCGTAAAATCACAACAAACTGAGCTCTCTAGGTCCAAAGATGGGAAATGAAATAAAACCCTCGACCTAAGCCTTTTTCTGCCCATCGATTTCGCATCTACGGGCTCACGATCGCACCTGCTGAAAATCCATAGCAGGTGCGGTTCCAACTAAGGCCCTGAAGGCTCACACCTATAAACCAATTGCTCGTACCTGCGAGCCCCCTTCTGCGGAGTCACAGTCCTTCCCAAGCTTCTCATTGTTCTGCTTCTGCGGAAGGAAACATCGAGCCTGCAGATGCGCTTCTGCGCCCAGGTGTCTGCACCTGCGAACTCAGGTCTGGGCTGCCGTTTCCGCTTCAGCGCTTCTTCACTCGCACCACCGAGTCCGCACCTGCGGCCATTTCCACCGCATGTGTGATAACACTAGAACAACAGTGGTTCAGCAAAACACTAAGTCCAAAAATCATTCTGATTTCAATCCTATTCACACACAGGGGCCTGGGACAGCATCTGAATATACCAACAAGTTGAAAAATACATAAAGGACCTGCTCGAGGCCAAAAATCGCATCAAACAACATCGATTTTATGAATCACAACTAATCCAAGCCTATTGAAACTATGAACTCCCGACTTCCGAAACTAACGCCGAATCATACCAAAACAACTCCGATTTACCTCAAATTTTACACACAAGTCATAAATGACATGGCGGACCTATTCCAACTTCTGGAATTGGAATCTGACCCCGATATTAATAAAGTCAACTCCCGGTCAAAAATCTCAACCTTCCAAACCTTAAACTTTCTAACTTTCGTCAATTAAAGCCGAAATGACCTGCATACCTCCACATTAACATCCAGACACGCTCCTAAGTCCCAAATCACAACAAGGAGCTATTGGAAGCGTCAAAACTTCATTGCGGAGTCGTCTACACAAAAGTCAAACTATGGTCAACTTTTTTAACTTAAGCCTCCAACTTAGGGACTATGTGTCCCATTTCACTCTGAAACTCACCCGAACCAAAACCAAACACTCCCTAAAAGTCACATAACCACAATACAATATAGAGGAGACAATAAATAGGGGAACGAGGCTAAAATACTTAAAATGACCAGCCAGATCGTCACAGAAAGTTAACATGTCCTTATTGTATGGAGGAAGCACAATCTTTTAGATTACATCATGGTGGGAAATATCTTGGTTTGACAGTCATAGAATGTTTCTTGACCAAAATCATCCATTTAGGAGAGATCGTAAAAAAATTCTTTAAGGTCAGACTATCAAAAGGCAACCACCAGCCTTTAGAACGGGAGAGAAAATTTTAAAGCAAATTAGTGAGTTGGGGATAAGGAAAGTGACAAAGATGGATGCATAAGAAGTTAATTGGAGAATATGTAAGTCTTGTGGATGGAAAAAAGAAGTATCTTTTGGGATTTACCTTATTGGAGTTCCAACATGATTCAACATAATCTTGCCGTCATGCATATTGAAAAGAATATTTTTTATAATATTTTTAACACAGATCTTAATGTTAAACAAACCAAAGACAATTCAAAAGAACGTCTAGATATGGTAAACTACTATGATCGATCTCAGTTGGCAAAGGATGCAAATGGAAGCTATCCCAAAGCTGCATATACAATAGACAAAACAACAACAAATATCTTGTTTGATTGGGTAAAATGTTTGAAGTTTCCATATGGGTATGTTTCAAATTTGATTTGATGTCTAAACACGACCAAGTATAGGTTATTTGGCATGAAAAGCCATGACTGTCATGTGTTCATGCAACGATTAATGCCTATTGCCTTTCGTGAGCTACTTTCTAATAATGTGTGGCAAGCACTTATAGAATTAAGCTTATTTTTTAAAGATCTTTCTTCGACCACTCTACGAGTTGCTGAAATGAAGAGATTAGAGGCAGACATCCCACAAATCTTGTATAAGTTAGAAGGTATATTTTTCCCTAGGTTCTTTAACTCAATGGAACATTTACTTGTGCACCTTCAATATGAAGTAAGGATTGCTAGACCTGTACAATACTGATGGATGTATCCTTTTGAGAGGTAAATATATAAATTTTATATCCTAGTTATAAAATTATGCGACGGATGACTTTTCTAATTTAGTGACCCATCCATATATCTATTTAGGTACCTTGGAACTCTTAAAATAATGATTGGGAATAAAGCTAGTGTCGAAGGTTCCATTTGTGAAGCATACTTGATGACAAAGTCAACACAATTTTTTTCTCATTTTTTTGAACCTCGTGTCATGACATGTAATTATAATGCGGCATATAATGATGATGGTGGTGTTATGAAAGATCTTGAGGGAAATTTATCAATATTCACCCATCTAGATCGACTGTGGGGAGAAGCAAAAAAGAGAAATTTATCCGTTGATGAAATCAAGGCTGCCCAAACTTATATTCTACTAAATTGTAAAGAAGTTCGAGCCATTTGTGAGGTAACATGTGAAAGTTATACTTTCTTAATATGATAAATGTATCCATATATCGTGAATTCCTATTTTAACTTATTTTATTACAATGAAGTGTGTACGTGGAACGTTTACAAGAAGAACTCCCGAATCTATCTTAGGATCAAATAGATGAAAGCCTCCAAACATATTTTGCTGAATGGTTCAAGGGTTATGTAAGCCTCCAACAATCATTTTCTTTTATAAAATAATTTACTTAAGTTAATTTGTGAAATTTAACTAAGTCTTAGAATTTTTCTTAAATAGGTTCGTTGCAATCATATTGAGAATTGAGTCTTGCTCATGGACCATTAATAAGTGTGAAATGTCATTCAGTGTATTTTGTTAATGGATATAAATTTCACACTGAATGTCATGGTAACGCAAGATCAACAATGAATAGTGGAGTTTGTATCACAGATCCAAATGTCGGTGACTGCTATGGAAAGATACAAGAGATTATACAAGTGGAATACTGTGAAGAAATTTTAAAGCAAACTGTGTTATCCAAGTGTGAATGGTTTGACCCAACTATTAATGTTGGTGTTAAAAAGCATAATGAGTACAAATATTTATCGATGTTAACCATCGTCGTTGATTTAAGAAATATGAACCTTTTATTCTTGCGATGCAAGCAACTCAAGTATGTTATGTGTCTTATCCTAGCAAGAAAAAGGACAAGAATGATTGGTTATCTGTATTAA
This sequence comes from Nicotiana tomentosiformis, assembly GCF_000390325.3. Lineage (NCBI taxonomy): Eukaryota > Viridiplantae > Streptophyta > Magnoliopsida > Solanales > Solanaceae > Nicotiana > Nicotiana tomentosiformis. Next base: position 38,725,540 of record NC_090816.1, on the reverse strand, counting down.
AAGTCATACCTCGGAATATTGAAGAATTCCGATGAGGAAGTGCCGACAATTTCAAAACTGAATCTCCTGTTCCAAGTTGATGAAGTTGAAGTCCATGAGATAAATATGAATATTGTCGTTGATAAAATTATACTCTTGCATGATCCAAATGGGAGATTAATTGAAATGGATGAACCATTTGATGATGGATTATTGCCATAGCATCATGAAACTGAAAAAGAGTTTGAAACTGAAGAACAGTATGAAATTGAAGAAATTGAGGAGGATGAGGAAGAGTTCGAATAAGAAATAGATAGTGATTAGTGTGTTAATAAAATTACGCTACTATATCTCTTTTTATTTTATTTGTAGTAATCTGTGTTGTACGTTATAACTTACAAGAATATATGTACATTTGTTGGTTGTCTTTAATGTCCAAGCTTCTCATTCATTTTCTTAAATCATTGCTTACTATAAAACTGAAAGACTAAAATAATTCTATGATTTTGCACGAATTACTTAACTGCTATTCTTTTTTGGAAGGGTCTTAATTCCAGTCTAGTCCATTAGTTCGACTTCCACCTATTGGCATCATTCTAAACTTTTACCAATCTTTTTGCATTTTTACTCTCCAACCACATGTATAAAAAATGTCACTTTATAAGTTGTGTGTTTCGATAAGATTTTTATTATATAGAGTAATTTTACACATCTGAAGAGGAAATTTTTAGTTTGTTGTAACAGAAATTTAGAGTACAAAGTTTAGAGAGAAGAAAATGAAAAACTTCAGTTTGATTTTTAGTTTCCTTGGAAAAACTATTTTGATGCAGATTACAAATTACCTTGAAATAAGATCATATTTATACTTACAAATGAAATCATGTTTATTATTTTTGAATTGAATTGTAACTTACAAATTAACTTTTGTTTTTCATGTATGCACTACTAACAGATACCATGTACTGTTTGCTACATTTTAAATTTGCTTATCACTATATTTTTTTTACACATATGACTTGATGCAGAGGTCGAGGTAGTGCAAGTCGTATAAGCAAGTCCTTTGCTAGGGGTAATTCAACTACTCATAGGAACATTCCTAGTATTCTCATTCCAACAATTAGTCATCAACAAGGTGGTACGAGTTCCTCAAGTGGGTCAAGTCACATTAACCAAGTTCAAACATCAGGTCCTAGTAGTACATTGTCACGAACCCAATTTCCCTCAGGAGGATGTCGTGACGGCACCTAGTCTCTAAGACTAGGTAAGCCTAACAAAATATTTTAGGAATAACTGAATATAAAACTGAAACTCAAACATCATCATCTGAAGTAAATAAAAAAAACTAAGATTCAAAATAGTTACAACTCTCAAAACCCGGTAGAAATATGTCACAAGCTCTAAAGAAAAATGCTAAATATCTCTATACATAAGAGTCTAAAGAGAATAAGGAAGAAAACATAATAAGGATAGAGGGGGGACTCCGAGGTCTGTGGACGCTGGCAAATATACCTTCAAGTCTCCACGCACGGGCTAGCTCACTAATATCTAGTCTGGTAGGAAGAACCTGGATCTGCACAAAAAGATGTGCAGTAGAGTAGTATGAGTACACCACAACGTTATCCAATAAGTGCCAAGCCTAACCTCGGTAAAGTCGTGACGAGGTCAGGTCAGGGCCCTACTGGAAATAATATGAAAAACAAGATAGAAGATTAAATGATGTAATGAAATGACAAAGATGTTTAACACTAGAAATTTCGCAGAAGACAACAACACGAAATCAAGAAGACAATTACATCACGTAAGGAGGCGCAATCTTACAAGTTAAGAAACAACAACAACAATGCAACAAATAGAGGTAAACAATAGGGGCACTCCCGAGGTACCGTCTCGTAGTCCCAAAAGTAAATATCTCACATCAGCACGACAGAAATCTCTTGCAAATAATAATGACCGCACGGCAGAAACCTCGTGCCACAATAACACTCCGCACGACAGAAACCTCGTGCCATAATAAAACTCTGCACGGAAAAAACTTCGTGCCACAATAACACTTCACACGACAGAAACCTCGTGCCACAATAAAACTCTGCACGACAGAAACCTCGTGCCACAATAACACTCCGCACGACAGAAACCTCATGCCACAATAACACTCTGCATGGCAGAAACCTCGTGCCATAATAACACTCCGCACGGTAGAAACCTCGTGCCACAACCAATCAGTTATCTTAACAAAAATCACGAAAATAACACATAACAAATGGAACAATGAAATTATAACGAGGAATCCTACAGTTAAAGAATGAATATGAAATCAAAGCAAGCAAGTAATTCAACTAAGCATGTTGCACAAATTTGCAAGTAGGAGATGAGACACGTAGACATGTGACACTAGGCTAAACATTGTCACCCGGGCTCGTCACCTCGCGTACACACTCGTCGCCTCGGTTAAACATTGAAATCTGTATTTTTAACATTTAGCTCGAGTACGCACTTGTCACCTCGCGTACACGGCCTTCACGTATTGAAAATACCATAACAGTACCAAATCTTAAGAGGAATTTCCCCCACACAAGGTTAGACAAGTCACTTACCTCAAATCTCGCTCAATCAATCAATAAGAGTGCCTTTCCCTCGGCTTTCCAACTCAGGTCGGCTCGAATCTAGCCAAAATAATTACATACTATTAATATAACTATAAGAAACTAATTTAAATAATGAAACTACGAGTTTAGCAAAGAATTGAAAAAAATCGCTCCAAACGTCGACCCGGGTCCACGTCTCAGAACCCAACCAAAATTATAAAATTCGAACACCCATTCAACCACGAGTCCATCCATACGAAAATTACTCAAATCCGATACAAAAATCTCGATCAAAATCTCAAAATTCGGCCTAAGGATTTTCCACCTTTTCCCCCCAATTTCCCAACCCAAATCCTTATTTAAATGAATAAATTAATGATAAATTAATGGAAATTAATCAAAAACGAGTCAAGAATCCTTACCCAAATTTTTCCTCTGAAAATTCCTCAAAGTTTTGCCTCAATCCGAGCTCTCTAGGTCCAAAAATGAATAATGAAATCAAACCCTCAGACTTAAGCCTTTTCTGCCCAGTTAAACTGCTTCTCCGAGGCCTCGGTCGCACCTGCAGAAAAACCATTGCAGGTGCTGATTCCACTTATGGCCAGGATTTTTGCTTCTGCGGACTATGGCTCGCACCTGCTAGCTCGCTTCTGCGGAAAACCTTCCGCTTCTGTGACCATAGCCCAGGCCAGCCTCACCCGCTTCTGCGATCGAACCTCCGCATCTGCGGACACGATCCCTCACCTCGCACCTACGATCCCAGCTAAGCCAAGCCAACTTCGCTCCTGCGGCCAAATGCTAGCTTTTATGAGTCCGCACCTGCGAAAAACCCCACCGCAGGTGCGATGACACCAGAAGCTGGGATCGTAGGTGCGAGGTGAGGGATCGTGTCCGCAGATGTGGAGGTTCGATCGCAGAAGTGGGTGAGGCTGGCCTGGGCTATGGTCGCAGAAGTAGAAGGTTTTCCGCAGAAGCTATTGTAACCGACGCAACTCTATTTAGATTCGTCTGCACACAAGTCAAACTACGGTTAACTCTTACAACTCAAACTTCACACTTAGGGAATATGTGTCCCATTCTACTTTGAAACTCTCTTGAACCCAACACCGGGCACCCCGGCAAGCCAAGTAACCATAAAATGAAACATAGGGGACAATAAATAGGGGATCGGGGCTTATACTCTCAAAATGACCGGCTGGGTCGTTACATACACCTCTAATTCAAACATCAGGTAATAGTAGTACTCCATCCGGCTATGTTGAACCATCTCCGATAACACGTAATCAGAGAAATACAATAGAGGAGGGTATATCACAGAATAATGCAATAGGTGAGGGTATATCTACTCAAAGCAATGCAATATGCGAAGGCGAGTGCAACAGTAGTTTTGGCCATCATACTCTTGTTTTTCTTTCTTCTATAGGGTTAGTCCACGCTTCTACCATGTTATAGATTAATAATATGTAGCTGTTATTTTATGCACATCTTTTGAGTTCTTCTTTCGAATATTTGGATTTCCTAGATATGATGGGAAGTATGTAATCTGAATTTTTTTTGTAACGATCCGACCGGCCGTTTTACTTTCTAGATCCCCGTTCTCCTAATTAAGACTTTCCATATGTGCTTTTACTATTTTATAACTTGTGGGGATGGTTGGTTTCGGTTTAGAAGGGTTCGAGTTGAAATCGGAACACTTAGCTCCTTAATAGTGGCCTATGATGGCCAAGTTTGACTTGATTCTACGTTTTGAGTAAACAAATTCGGAACCAGGATTTGATAGATCCAATAGGTTCGTATGAAGATTTTGGACTTGGGCGCGTGTTCGGATCGGTTTTTGGGTGATCTGAGGGCATCTCAGCGCTTAATATTGAAAGTTGGTTCATTAAAGGTTTTCTAGTTCTTTAAATTTGGTTTGGAGTAACTTTGGTGTTATCGAGGTCTGTTTGGGACTCCGAGCCTGCGAATATGTCTGTATGATGATTTATGACTTGTGTGCAAATTTTGAGGTCAATCGAAGTTGGTTTGATAGGTTTCATCGTCGGTTTTATAAATTAGAAATTTATTGGTTTCAATAGTCTTGAATTGGGGTGCAATTAGCGTTTTGATGTTGTTTGATGTGATGTGATACAAAGTTCGGAATGTAATTTAGGACTTGCTGGCATGTTTGGTTGAGGTCCCGGGGCCCTCGGGTAGGATTCGGATGGTCGACGGAGCTTGGTTGCACTTTAGCCAAGTGCTAAAGGTTTCTGGTATCTGGTGCGCTCGCACCTGCGGTGGGAGTGGCCGTAGGTGCGGCGCTTTGGTCGTAGAAGCGGAATGGAGGGGAGTCAGCGAGGTCCGAAGAAGCGAGTGAGTTTCCCACAGAAGCGAACGCTCTTCTACGATGAGGTGTCCGCAGATGCGAATCGAGGCAGCTTGGCCTTGGTCGCAGATGCGCGAGGTGATATGCAGGTGCGGGCGGCGAACCACAGAAGCGGGCTCGTAGATGCTAGACATGGCCGCAGGTGAGGCTGGTCGTGGGTCGAATGCTTTCTGCAGATGCGAACGACTGACCGCAGAAGCTGTTCTGCAGAAGTGGCGATTCCGATCGCATGTGCGGAAATCGCTAGCCAGTGGAGTGTATTTAATTTGGGACTTAGCCTATTTTCCACACACTTTCACTTGGTCTTGGACGATTTTGAGAACACTTTTGTGGGGGATTCTCATCAACATCATGAAGTAAGTAAACTTTACCTATTTTTATGTTAAATACGCGAATTATAGGTAGATTAAACATGGAAAATTAGTGAAACTTGTGAGATTTTGTGAAGAACCTAGGGTTTAAGTAAAATTGAGATTTGATCACAGATTTGGCAATGGTAATTGGAATAAATTATATATTTGAGTTTGGGAGGTCATGGGTAACATTTATCTTCAAATATTTTCGGAATCCGGGCACGTGGGCCGGGGGTGAATTTTAGAAATCTTCCAAACTGGGTTGGGTAATCGCTATAATTATAGGTAGATTAAACTATGAACTTTTGAGCAATTATTGATTAGTTTATACTACCTTTGTCTAGTTTCGGATTGTTCGGCACCAACTTGAGACTTTTTAGAGTGATTTGTGGATCGGAAAGTGGACTTGGGAACGAGGTAAGTCTCTTGCCTAACCTTGTAAGAGGGAATTAACCCCATAGGTATTTAAATTGTTATTTGTTACTAATTGTGGGTGCTACATGCGCACGAAGTGACGAGAGTCCATGCGTAGCTAAAATTCATGTTATGTTCGGGTAGACATAGGCCCTTATTATGCTATTACTTGCACTCTTTGGACTCAACTTGCTAGTTTAATTGCTCGTATTAATAAGTAAAACTTGGTTATAGATTATGTTAAATCGAGCTTCATTACTTAGAGAGAGTCGGCGGAATGTTTAATTATTGATGAAAATTATATCCTTTCATGGGCTTACCTCGGAGTTGTAAATAAGAAATTCGAAATTCGAAGAGTTTCTCTTTTCTTGTCGATCGGGTCGAACGACTAGGCAATATTATTATATATATTATGAGATGCATCCATGGATCGGGTCGTACGACCTTAGTAGTGTATGTACACGATTATTATGGATCGGGTCGTACGACCTCGGCATAACTCGTGTGTGTTGTCGCTCAGAGTCCGATTACACTTGATATGTCTATCATGACTTGAGGATAATACATGTTGAGCCCTTACTTGTAGAGATTATTATGTGATATTTGGGGACTTTTAATTATTATTTTGATAAATGGTCTTTTAATTATTGCCTCATATTCCATCATTGATATTGTTTTTCATGCCTATTAAATAATCTTGTACATTATGTATATTGTCCACTAGTAAGTGTCGAAGTCGACCCTTCATCACTACTTCTTCGAGGTTAGACTAGATACTTATTGGCATATGTAGTTTATGTACTTACGCTACACTTCTCCACATATTGTTCAGGTTCTGAGGCAGCTATATCTGGAGTTCGTCCGGGCGCATATCCGCATTACCCGGAGGCTTAGTGGTGAGTTGCTTTCCCATGCTCCGTTTTGCAGCACCCGGAGCCTTCTCTTCTTGCGTTTTTATCATTTCTGTCTATTTTGTTTCAGACAGTAGTTCTTAGGGAATTTTTCATATTCTACCAGATGCGCGTGCACTTGTGACACCAGGTAGTTCACCGTTGGCTTGCCTAGCGGCGACGTTGTGTGCCATCATGGTCTATAGTGGAAATTGGGTCGTGATATTTTTGTTCGGGCTATTCTTCTTGTTCTTGTACTGTTGTTTACCTTCTTTGTACCTCTATTAATAAACTATTTTACCTTATCAAAGGAAATTAAATTCTTTGTTTTTGTATAGGCTTTTGAAAAGGGTCGAGATCCAACACCAAGTGAGCTACATTTGTACGTCCATCCACATGGTCATGATAAAAAAAAAATTGTTAGTGAGCGATCCCGAATTATACATGTAAGTCCAAAATCCTATAATTTTACTGACTTTATATATGACATTCACCCACTTGAACTACTTGTTTAGCACCTATTTTAGTCCTAAAGACGATTTTTGCTAACTTTTGAGATGAAGAACTTAATAGTTAACTTATTTATGCTTTTATCGTTTCTTTTCCCCTAATATTCCCCTTTATCTTGTTAAATTTTTATCCTCGTCCGTTCATATTTTCTTTCAGGTACTTTTAAAGTAGAAAAACAAGCTATCATTAATGAATTTTACTAATTATTACGCTATTTACAGGAAAAATTTCAGCAAATATTACAGCAACAAACACAAACTCAATCTGATTGATCAATCTCTAGCATTTTATCAAGCCGTTGGAGGGGAAAAGAAAAAAAGAATATATGGTCTTGGATCTCAAGCAAAATATTTCTATGGGCCGAATCTTCATGCCTCTTCTGGATCTGATGCTTCATCATCAGCAGCACCTCTGAATGCTCAGTCAGCACCGATGGCGAATTTGGATGAGTTAGTGATGCGATTGATTCCTGTATTGACTGATCATATGGTTCTTGTACATACTTATCACATGCTTCATGTGTTGGCTGGGCGAGTAAGAGGATTGATTTCTTCACCCTCACATCTTCCAGATAATCATACTGATCACCCATCAGTTGTGGCACCTCCAGTTCCTCCTCCTACTACTAATAGTAACGAGGTTCATGCATCGCTTTCTGATGATGACCTTCACTCTCCAGTCTCTCTGTAATTAACTATTTTTATTTGAACTTTATTTTGATATTGTAGATGTTTTGGTATTAACAAGGTTCATGCATCGCTTTCCGATGATGACCTTCACTCTCTAGTCTCTCACTAATTAACTATTTTTGTTTGAACTTTATTTTAGTGTTGTAGATATTTAAACTTAATTATACATTTGCATTTTGATATCTATTTTGGATCTTGCAGAATATTAATTTCTATGAATTTCAGTTGTTATTAAGAGTAACTTATATATGCTTGAACAATTTGTATTTTATTAAATAAAATAAGAAAAATATAATTTGCGACGAATTTTTTTCGTAGATATAACTAATATAGAACAACATGCTGCGACAGATTTGCGACAAAAGAAAGGCAGAAATGTCTCAATAATATCAGCGACTCATTAGCGACAGAAAATATTCGTCGCCAATTAAATCCGATGACAAAATGACTTGTAGATTTGGCGACAGAATTGATGACAATTGCGACGGATATGTATTGTCGCTAAGAGTAGCAACAGATATGAACCGTAGCGAATTCGTCGCTAACTTACTAACAGATTCAATTTTTCGTCACTAAGGGATTAGCTATGATCATATTAGCGCCTGACGCAAATCCATTGCTACTCCGTTGCTAAACCTGTTTAGCGACGGAAAAATACTATTTAGCTACAAAATTCGTCCGTCGCTAAATTCGATTTTTTTTGTAGTGAGTTAGCTGGTTTTCTAGTGTATCTCAGTGATTCGTGAACGTGAAGCCTCTATCGCTATTGCAAAGGAAAATTAGGGACATGGACAGGTTACTCTATGCGAACATGACGTGAAGCTCGCGAACACGAAGGCTTGGGGGACTGGCCTTCGCGAACGCAATAGCCCTCACGCGAACGCGTAGGCTTGGGATCTTTGGGGAAGGCAGATGAGGTCTTTATCGCAAACACGGTCTTGTTAACGTGAATGCTTGAGGCTTGGATGGGGGTGATGCCTTCGTAAACGCGGTTCGGACCTCGCGAACGCGATGGCCAATTGGCCTATGTACTTCACGAACGCGGTAGGTGCTCCGCGAACGCAAAGAGCACCTGACGCACAGTTATATTAAAAGCTGAAAATCATGATTTGACCATCTTTCACCAATTTAGAGACCTAGATCATGGATTGGAGAGATTTTTGAAGAGATTTTCATCCCAACTTCATTGGTTAATGCTTTTTATGTAGTTTTGATTTATTTTTTTAAACACCCATATATTTTTATCCTTAAATGTAGTAGTCTAAAGGTAGAAATTAGGGGTTTTGTGTAAAATTTAGTAATTTTATAAAATTGAGATTTAGACCTCAAATTGAGGTCGAATTTTAAAATAAATCACATATGGGGCTTGGGAGTGAATGGGTAATCAAAATTTGGTCCGAATCTCAAATTTCAACCACGTGGGCCCATGTTGACCTTTTAAATTTAGTTAAAGATTGAACATTTTCATTCGTGGGTAGTTTCTAAAGCTTGTTTTGAATTATTTGAACGATGTTTGACTAGATTCGATTTGTTTGGAGGCTTGTTCTAAAAGAAAATTCATGGTTGATTGTATTCCGGAAAGAGGTAAGTGCCGTGGTTAACCTTGACTTGAGGAAAAGAGGACTTTATTGGTCTATTTGCTACTTAATTTATGTATGAGGACGGTGCATATGCAAGGTGACAAGTGTGTATGTATTTTCCTGGGTTTAAGCATGCGGAGTGGACTACTTAATTACTTGTTTTCAATTACATCATGTCGCCTTTTATTCCATTATATTACTCGTTTTATGTTTTAATTGCCACATGGCTTTACTTATTAAATATATGTCTTCACTTGCTTCATGCCGCTATTTTCTACTTGTTTCATGTATACATGCCTTTATTTATTATTCGTTTTTGTTTGTTCTACGCTCCACATGTTATTAGATAGATGTTATTACTTCTTTTATACCTTTAATTACTTATTTTCCTTTACCTGCTTTTGATTTCACTTTAAAGTCTTATATTAGATTGTCTTAGAGAATTTATGTGTTTTGGTTCCTTTTTTTGTACGTTATGCAATAAATCCTAGTTAGTTGTAGTTTATTATGTATATGTGGATCAGGTTGCGCGCCGTAATTATATCTGTATATATATATATATGGGGGAATCGGATTTCACTCTGCAACGGTATTTATTATTATATGCAGATAAGATTGCACGCCGCAACGGAAAAAGTATTTTATATATATATATATATATATATCGGGTTGCACGCCCCATCGGAGAAGTTATAGTATGGTTATTTTTGGCTGTTGGTTCTAACCATACTGCAACGGAAAAAGTATTTTATATATATATATATATATATATCGGGTTGCACGCCCCATCGGAGAAGTTATAGTATGGTTATTTTTGGCTGTAAGTTTTGATGAGTCCTTGACCCCACCCACGAATAAACGTGTGAGTTGTAATTTATTTAATGAAAATCTTTCGACGAAACATATATATATATATATATATATATATATATATATATATATATATATATATATATATATATATGTTTCGCATTATGTTGTGAGCCCTCGGTTGTGGATTTCTTATTCTAGTTTTCATGTTAATTGTTGTTTCTCTATTCCGTTATTATTTTCTACTTATACTAGTACGAGTTTATAGTGAGTACCTTGTCATAACCTCGTCACTACTTTGCCAAGGTTAGGATCGACACTTATAGAGTACATAGGGTCGGTTGTACTCATACTACACTTCTTCACTTCTTGTGTAGATCCCAATGTTTGTCCCATCAACTCTTAGTGGAGATTGCTTGGACTCGTTCTTATGAGGAGACTTGAGGTAGAGCAACACAACATTCGCATACCCTAAAGTTCCCTTCCTATCTATTTTACTATTTTATTTCATTTCAGACAGTTGTACTTTATTTCAGACCCTGTTTGTAGTATTTTAGCAGCTCATGTACTTGTGATACCAGTTTCTGGGATTAAACTAGACAACGATGTTTATGGATTCTATTATGCATTTCAAAGTATTACAGTCTTATCTTACTAACAATCTGTTTTTAAATTAATAAATGGATTAATTTTATAGTTAATTTTGGCTTGCCAAACAAGCGGATGTTAGGTGCCATCACAGTCCTATGGTTGGGATTTGGGGTCATGATAAGTTAGTATCAGAGCACTAGGTTGCCTAGGTCTCATGAGTCATGAGCAAGCTTAGTAGAGTCTTGAGGACCGATACCGAGACATATGTACTTATCTTTTATAGGTTATAAGGCTTGAGGAAATTTCACTTTCTTTCTTTATTTATCGTGCAACTTTATTTGATCACTAGGATTGAATCATTTTTCTCTTATTCTCTCACAGATGGTAAGGACACATACGACATCTCTAGTTGATCAGGAGCCAGAGGCTTAGAGGACGGGGCCAAGGTAGAGCCACAGTAGAGGCAGAGCTCAACCTAGAGCACACATAGTTGCACTAGTTGTTGAGCCTCAGGTGAAGTAGGAGGACGAGCTCCTGGTCTGACCGAGCCAGTAGGACCAGCTCAGGTCCTTGAGGAGTTCATTGCTACCCAGTGCTTCAGGACGCCCTAATCCGCATGGTTGGTCTTATGGAAAGTATGGCCCAGGCCGGTGTGTTTCATGTGGCACTAACTGTCTCTCGGGCTGGGAGATGAGTCCAGCCTCCCCCTACTCATACTCCAGAGAAGATGGCTCACGGGTATCAAACTCTAGAAGTTCTACCAATTGAGGCAGCTCAGCCTATTATTTCTACACAACCCGGGGAGATACACTGCGATGTCAACTGAGGGGCTGAAGAGGTTGGACAAGTTTACTAAGTTGTTTCCCATCACTTTAGTGGTGCACCCTATGAGGACCCCCATGATTTCTTATACCGTTTCCATGAGATATTGCGCAATATGGGTCTAGTGAAGTCCAACGCAGTTTGACTTTACAGTGTTTTAGATGTATGATTCTGCCAAGAGGTGGTGGCATATGTATGTTCGGGGTAGGCCAACAGGTTCACCTCCTCTCACATGGGCCCAGTTCTCACAGTTATTCTTAGAGAAGTTCATTCCATTAACTCAGATAAAGGAGTTTTGCAGTCAGTTTGAGTGCTTTCAGCAGGGCAGCATGGTCGTTACTCGATATGAGACCATATTTGTGGATTTATCATATCATACAACTATAATGATCCCTGCTAAGAGGGAGAGGGTTCAAAGGTTTATAGATGGCCTTACATATGGCATCAGGCTACAGATGGCCAGAGAGACCGAGGATGATATTTCTTTTACTCAGGTTGTGGAGATCGCTAGGAGGATCGAGTGCCTTATGGGACAAGCAAGGGAGACGACCTCTGACAAGAGGCCCCGTTATGTTAGAGGATTCAATGGTGCCTCGTCTAGAGGCAGAGGATCTTTTGGTAGAGGCTATCATATCAGGCAGGTTCAATCAGCTCTACAGGTTACTCATGGTGCTTCAGGCAGTTGTGGTGCTTATGAGTCTCTTCCTGAGCAGTTAGCATTCAGTACACCTCCAGCTCTCATTAGTGCACCACCAATTCAGTGCTATCACGGTGGTTATTCGGGTTGTTGGGGTTAGCCTCAGATTCAACCTCCACACTAGCCGAAAAAGTGCTTTGAGTGTTGAGGTATGGGTCATATCAGGAGGTATTGTCCCAGACTTCATAACAATATGCCACAACAGGGTACTCGTACCATGATTCTGGAACATGTTGTCCCACCCCCCGTATATCCAACTAAATGCGGGGTTTAGGTAGCCCAAGGTGGTGGTTAGATAGTTAGAGGTGGAGGCCAGTCAGTGAGAGGTCATCCGATAGGTGGAGGTCAGGTTGGTGGGGCTCAACCCCATTGTTATGCATTTCCAGCTAGACCTAAGACGGAGTTGTCCGATGCAATTATTATAGGTATTATCTCAGTATATTATAAATATACGTGTGTGTTGTTTGATCAGGGTTGTACATAATTCTTATATATCTTCTTATTTTGCTTCGCGTTAGAGTATGATACATGATTCCCTCGATGTTCCTATTTCTGTGTCTACACCGGTTGGATATTCTATAGAAGTTGATTAGGTGTATAAGTCTTGTGTTGTTACTTTTAATGGTTATGATATCGTAGTTGATCTACTGTTGTTGGATATGGTGGATTTTGAGGTTATTCTTGGTATGAATTGGTTGTCCCCGTATCACGCAATCTTGGATTGTCATGCCAAGACTATGACTTTAGCTATGCCTTTGTTGCCTAGATTGGAGTGGAGAACAACTCATGGTCACTCCACTTGTAGAGTGGTTTCATATTCGAAGGCTCAGTGTATGGTCGAGAAGGGGTGTTTGGCGTATTTGGCTTATATTCGTGATTCTAGTGCGGAGGTTCCTTCTATAGATTGTGGATGATGGTGTGATTAGGGATGATGGTGTTATGCGGCTTCGGGGCCAGATTTGTGTTTTGAATGTCGATGGGTTAAGAGAGTTAATCCTTGAGGAGGCCCATAGTTCACGATATTCTATTAACTAGATGTCACGAAGATGTACCGTGACTTGAAGCAACACTATTGGTAGTGGAAGACGAAGAAAGATATTGTTGATTATATCTCTCAGTGTTTGAATTGTCAACGGGTGAAGTACGAGCATGAGAAATCGGGTGGTTTGACTCAGAGATTGGAGATACTGGAGTGGAAGTGGGAGCGCATCACTATGGACATTGTGTGTAGGCTTACCATGGATCTTGAGGAAATATGACATAGTTTGGGTTATTGTGGATGGGTTGACTAAGTGCACACACTACATTCCGGTGATAACATCCTATTCTTCAGAGCGATTGGCTCAGATTTACACCCGGGAGATTATCCGCCTGCACGATGTGCCGATTTTCATCATTTCTGACAAGGGCACGTAGTTCACTTCACACTTTTGGAGAGTTATGCAGCATGAGTTGGGCACACGGGTCTAGCTGAGTACTGCGTTTTATCCTCAGACGGACAAACAGTCCGAGCGTACTATTTAGATCTTAAAGGATATGTTACGGGAATGCTCTATGGATTTCGGGGGTCAGTGGGACTAGTTTTTAGCTCTAGCGGAGTTCGCCTACGACAACAGTTATCAGTCGAGCATCCAGATGGCTCCGTACGAGTCCTTATATGGGAGGCAATGTCATTCACCAGTTGTATGGTTGAGCCTAGTGAGGCTAGATTGATGGTCATGGAGTTGGTCCGCTATGCTTTGGAAAAGATTAAGATGATTAAGGAGCGACTTTGTACAGCTCAGCCCAGGCAAAAGAGTTACGTGGACCGAGAGATGTATCTTACATGGAAGGTGAGAAGGTTCTTCTCCGAGTATCGCCTATGAAGGGCATGGTGCAATTTCGGAATAAGGGCAAGTTGAGACCGAGCTTTATTGGTCCGTTTGAGATCTTGGAGAGAGTTGGGGAGGTTGTTTATAGGCTTGCATTGCCTCCTAGCATAGCAAGGGTATATCTAGTATTTTATATTTCTATGCTTCAAAAGTACCTTGAGGATAAGTCACATGTTACACTTCAGCAAGCTGCAGCTTGATGAGAATTTGACCCATGAGGAAGAGCTGGTGGCTATTCTAGACCGACAGGCTCGAAAATTGAGATTTAAGAGTTTTCCTTTTGTGAAAGTGCATTGGAGAGGTCAGCCGATTGATGAGGCTACATGGGAGTCTGAGTCCGATACGATGAGCATATACCCACACCTTTTTACTAGTCCAGGTATGTTTCTATGTCCATTCGAGGACTGATGTTTCTTTTAGAGGTGGGGAATATGATGACCCGATAGGTCGTTTTGAGTACTGGCTCCTTTTTATGTGTTTCGAGATGTCTCGTAGCCTTATTTGATAATTTATGACTTGCGTGCGTGGTTCGTGTCATTTTTCGAAAAGCTTATATGTGAATTTTGTTTTAAAAAAAATTATAATTTTTGGCTTTAAAACAGCTAGAGCTGATCACAGTCAACGTTCTTGTCAAACAACCTCGGATCGGTATTTTGACAATCCTGATAGGTTCGTATGGTATTTTTGGACTTGTATGCATGTTCTGTTAGGATCCCGGGTGATCGAGGGCGTTTCGATGCATTATATGAAAAATTGAGTTTCAAAGTTGAAAATCTTGAGTTTTTATGATCAGATCTTGATATTTGATGTTATTCTGATGATTTGATCTAGTGAAAGAGAGAGTTTGTATGATGTTATTACACTTGTGTGAATGTTCGGATTGGAACCCAAGGGGCTCGGATGAGTTTCATATTGATTTCAAATCATTTTAGCTATGTAGAGTTAGCTGGTTTTCTAGTATATCTCAATGCTTCGCGAACGCAAAGCCTCTATCGCGACCGCGAAGGGGAAACTTGGGGAAATGGCAGGTTACTCTACGCGAATGCGAAGGCTTGATGGGAATATCCTTCACGAACGCGACCTCGTTACCGTGAACGTGGAGGCTTGGCTGGGGGTGATGCCTTTGCGAAAGCAAAGGCCAGTTGGTCTGTGTACTTCGCGAACGCAGCAGGTGCTCCGCGAACGTGAAGAACATTTGGGGTCCCCTTCCTATCCATAAATTTTATTCGTGGAGATCTTGAAGTCCCCTTCTTATCTATTTTACTGTTTTATTTCGTTTTAGATAGTTGTACTTTATTTCAAACCATGTTTGTAGTATTTTTGCAGCTCATGTACTTGTGATACCAGTTTCTGGGGTTAGACTAGACAACAATGTTTATGGATTCTATTATGCATTTCAAAGTATTATAGTCTTATTTTACTAATAATATGCTTTTAAGTTGTTAAATAGATTAGTTGTATAGCTAATGTTGGCTTGTCTAGCAAGCGGATGTTAGATGCCATTACGACCCCGTGATCAGGATTTGGGGTCGTGAGATACAACCTCCTCACAAACAAGGAAAGTAATCATATGAGAACTATATAATGCAACACTGGCTGGCGTAAACCACCAACTGGTTGGTATAAACTTAACATAGACGTGGCATTTAGCCCCAACAACTGTGGTCTTAGAGGAGTAATTAGAAATCTATATATCTATATAATCTAGGGACATTACCTAGTGACGTGACACATCTCTTTAACAAGGAATGCTATTTATCTTTTTTTGTTATTTTTTGCCTTTTTTTCAATTTGAGTATATAATGTAAATACATAAAAACAACAAACAGTTGTGAGGGCAAATCAAGAGTTGCAATGGATGGCTAAATGACGGGTTCTTAAAAAATAAAAAATTGAAGGCAATTAATGTCCGATTTCTGTAAATATATATAATGTGGACGACTAATTCTTCATCTCATTCATATATTTTCGATCTCCACAAAGAAGCTTCGTGTGGTCTCTTTGCCTGCGTATTCAAAATACGGTATTCTGTCCATTATTTTTTAGTTTTTTTTTTTTACTTTAAACCTTTTTACTAAATTAAAGTTATTTTGCAATAGAATAATAGATTCATGAGGCGATGCTAAATCTGTGGCGAAAGGTCGAGCACCACCAAATATTACTGGTATTATGAAGTTATTCTTTGCATTAGTTTATTTTTAAAATTGATATTTTTTTCCTGTTTAAAGCGATTTGAAATGTTTAGCATATGCGTGCAATCAATTCGTCGTCTTTTTCTTTGTGTTATGTTTATGAATTCCTATGTTTATTCTCTTACTTAATTTTTTCCTTTCCGGGTTATCATTTTCGCCTTGCTTAAATGACAAAATATGCTTAGTGAACTTGAACTGCTTTTGAGAATAACAACGAGATTGAAGAAATCAGTTTTTGGTAAAATAATGATAAACTCACCTTCTCGTAATCATGCTATTTCTTATGCGTTCCTTTGATCTTTGAGCTGTAAACTACAGTAACCTGTAGGTATTTATTCTTAATTTATTAATATATTAAACAATGAAAATTATGGTATAAGACATGAACAATATATACCGTACAGTGATTTACTTCACTTTTTTGACCCAAGTTATTTGTGAACTGAAATACTTTTTTCACCTGACTTTTGATACTTTTAACATTAAAAAGACACTCGAAACTGCCCTAATGTTTGATACAAGTTTAGAAAAATCATAAAGAATACATATTTGAAAATTTGAGTCTATCGCTGAATTGATATCGGTAGCCGAACACGTACCGTGGCAAAATTTAGTTTTGAGTTGTGTTGTTTAATTTTTCCCTTTGTGAATAATTTCTCTCTTTTATTTGTTTGTTCTACTTTTAATTGTTTTTTGCAAAAGCAGAACATACATATCCTTTTTTAAAATTACCTTGTACAAAATACATATCCTTTTTTAAAATACATTTTTGTTGTAAAATTTTCGATGATTTCAGTTTACATCTTTCATTTATATAACTTTGGGTCTTCCTACTGTACAAATTTTTCGTATTATTGTTAGAAAAGTATCAGTTGATCAGAACGTACGAAGGGCTTGCAGGGTGAACGGCATTTTGTTGTACTACTAATACTAGATGTACTAGAGTAGTTTAGTAGCGCCTTTTGAATCGCGATCTGATTATTTAAAATAATATAATTTGTTAATTTGAAATTTTGGGTTTAAAAAAAATTTAAACCTTAATTTTACGTTTGATTTTAGGAACTCGGGAACTAGAGCTAATGATGATGACTGAATTGTGTATGCAAACAAATTTTAATATGAATAAACTCATCTAGTACAGGCTGAATTCATAATTTGAAGGGGTAGTTTGAATATATGTTCACCGTATAATTTAATAAAGAATATAAAATTCAATTTATGTGATGGTGTTTGAATTTAGAGAGTGAAACGAGTAAAATGAGTTCTCTTTTTCCATGATTATTTCATATTCTTTTTAAAGATTTTGAATGGTTAATTATTGTGACATATAATACTTTATATAATTATCAAGTATGCAAATTTTATTCCAAAAATCTTAAAAACTTCTATGTCTAAATTCTTGGTTGAGTTAAGGAGATTGACTCTCAAAAATTATAAAACATAAATTGATATAGATGAAGTATAAAATATAAATCTGTGTAAAACGGATAAGAGAATGTGAAGAACGGAAGTAAAGGAGAAGCGTAACCTCTTTCCCAATCAGAAATAGAAAAAAATATAACGAGATAGTATGTCTTGAATATAGAACAAATTACGTCTATTTATCAAAGACTAAATGGCCCAAAAACAATCTACGATTCAAGGGTTATAGTATTTTATATATAGTATATATTTGTGAGTTCATCAATATAAAGAATTATCTTGAATTACACTAATATGAATATATAAGTAAGATTATTTTTATATGCATATACATGAAAGGATTAATCTCTTCTATCTCGACCAAATTCACTAATATCTTTAACAATCGCGTGCGAAGCGCAAAATTTCACTAGTTATATTATAAAGGTGAATGTGGTTTAGGCTTGGGAAGCAACCAATCAGTCCAACCTTAACAAATTTATGTGTCTAGTAGCCCCACCCCGCTTTGTTGTGACCAGGATACTGGCAGACAAGGGTGAGTTTCTTTTGTTAAGCCTATTTTAGAAATTATTTGTAGGAATTGGCTAAGCTTGGGAATTTGAATGTCATAAATGGCATATCTGGTTGTTGTAATGATCCTGTGGATCTTTTGTTTGAACTTTCATAGTATTAAAATAAATAAAAATTTCAGTTTCTCAAAAAAAATAAAAAAACCCAATTGAATTAGCTTTGATACCATAATAAGATTGAAAGATCTAAAGAAAGAGTTTTAAAGGAAAACTCAAAATTTCTTCTTGTCTTTTGATTTGTACGCATAAAGAGTACAACACATATATATGCACGCGCACAAACAAACCCACGTATATTACCAAAAAGAAAGACGAAAAATCAAAACAC
Organism: Nicotiana tomentosiformis; assembly: GCF_000390325.3. Taxonomy (NCBI): domain Eukaryota; kingdom Viridiplantae; phylum Streptophyta; class Magnoliopsida; order Solanales; family Solanaceae; genus Nicotiana; species Nicotiana tomentosiformis. The sequence goes on along the minus strand of NC_090816.1, from coordinate 38,706,876 downwards.
CTTGAAGTTTGATGCCAACGTGTTGACTTAATCAGTTACAAATTAATTACAAACAAGAATTAACTAAAATCAGACAAATCAAATGAACCCGCCATGTACTTCTATTCTAACTAAAAACCACTAAGTTCACATGTCATTAGCTTCTATAACACTATGCAAAGTTACACTCTTTTTAGCTTCATTATCTTGAATATTTTGTCTTGTCTTGCTTTACTCTCGACCCTCCGCTTCCCTCTCGATCCTCCACTTCCAACCAATAGGTTGTGAGTTCGAGTCACCTCAAGAGAAAAATTGGGAGTTCTTGGAGAAAGGGGGCTGACGGTCTATCGGAAACAGCCTCTCTACCCCAGGGTAGGGGTAAAGTCTGCGTACACACTATCCTCCCCAGAGCAAGGTTGAGAGTTCTTGGAGGGAGGGGACCGAGGGTCTATCGGAAACAACTTCTCTACCCCAGGTTTAAGGTCTGCGTACACACTACCCTCCCCATACCCCACTAGTGAGATTATATTGAATTGTTGCTATTGTTGTTTGTTGTTGTTGCTTTACTTTCGACACCTGCTCCGTGTACAACCTAGAATGTGAGCACATTAATATTTTTTGAATTTAAGATAAAAATATAAAATAAACATAAATACAAGAGTCATCCTAATTATTACACCGTGTTTGCATCAATCTTATAATTAAATATTTAATTGATCTCTACTTAATTATTTATATTTTACTTAATTTATCATTTAGTCATGATTAACTTAATTCATATGGTTGGGACAGATATGTTTCATTGGTTACAACTTACTGTACAGGAACAAAACCTCTTTCTTCTTTCCCCCTTTCGTTCGACCTACAGTTTTCAGCTATTAGGGTTTCTGCTTCTCCACTGTCTGCAACAAGCAAAGTGTTAACCATCGTAGGATTTTGATAACTGGGTCACTGTATTTTCGTGAAAGAAAATCCAAAAGAAAAGCAAAAAAAGTATTGTAACCCGTAGAAGGAAGTTTGTGGGTCTTGAGTCTTGACTCTTGACCAGTGAGAGAGAATTGATGGCAAAGACTAAACCAGGGAAGAAGGACCTTGATTCTTACACTATCAAGGGTACCAACAAAGTCGTAAGACGTAATAATGCTTTTTTCCTTTTATTAATTTATCTTTGGATTTTATTTTTATGTTAAATAAATGCTTTGTTGTGTGTGTATATGGAGGCAAATACTCATCCTTGTTTTCATTTTTTTGGACTTGGAATTTATCTCCCTGTTTTCTTATTTTTATGGGAGTGTTTGATTGAACACGGAGTTTAATGTGTTGTGTTGCTAAGACTATAGTCGGATAGATTGTATTATTTGTTTGTGGTTTAACAGTTTTTTCTTGTTTGATTTGATTTGATTGTATTGTACTATCAACAACTGATAAGTTCACTAAAATGTCCTTAATTACTATGGATATTGAATTTATCAGTAATTCAACACTCAACGACAACAACAACAACTTAGTGAATTCCCACAAGTGGGGTATGGGGAAGGTAGAGTGTACGCAACCTTACCCCTATCCTGGTAAGGTAGAGAGGTTGTTTCCGGTAGACCCTCAGCTAAAGAAAAGAAGCAGTGACAACATGTAGTAACAATAACAAGATATTAAAGAAGCGAAACAAAGATACCAATCAAACAATAGGTAGTACTAGCAATCTAAGGATAAAAGGATACCATATTAACACTCATGCTACCGGCTAGAGAAAGACAAAGGGACACGCTCGACTACCTACTAACCTTCTACCTTAATCCTTGACCTTCACACGCTCCTATCAAGGGCCATGTCGTCGGTAAGGTCCTGTTGCTCCATGTCCTGCCTAATCACCTCTCCTAATACTTCTTAGGTCTACCTCTACCCCTCCTTATATCCCACCAAGGCCAACCTCTCATACCTGCTAACTGGAGCATCTTTGCTTCTCTTCTTCACATGCCCAAACCATCTTAGCCTCGCCTCGCGCATCTTATCCAACATCCTCATTTCAGCTACTTTCAACTTCTGGACATGAGAGTTCTTGACTGGCCAACACTTTACCTCGTACAACATAGTCGGTCTAACCACCACTCTATAGAACATATCTTTAAGTTTTAGTGGCACATTTTTATCACACAAGACACCGGCAGCGAGCCTCTATTTCATCCACTCTGCTCCGATACAACGTGTGACATCCTCATCAATCTTCCCATTTCCTTGTATAATAGACTCAAGGTGCTTGAAACTTCCTCTCCTGGGATGACTTGTGTATCAAGCCTCACATCTATGTCCGCTTCCTGGATAACATCGTTGAACTTACACTTCAAATACTCTGTGTTGGTCATGCTCAACTTAAAACCTTTAGACTCAAGAGTGAGTCTGTCTCCAAACCTCCAGCCTCTCGTTAACACCACCTCGTGTCTCGTCAGTCAGAACTATATCATTTGCAAATAACACACACCATGACACCTCCCCTTGAATGTGCCGCGTCAGCGCGTCCATCACCAAGGAAAATAAAAAAATGGACTAAAGACTGGTCCATGGTGCAACCCCATCACAACCAGGAAGTGTTCCAAGTCTCCCCCATAGTTCTAACTCGGGTCTTAGCTCTATCATACTTGTCCTTGATCATCCTAATGTAAGCTATAGACATACCTTTAGCCTCCAAATATCTCCAAAGAACCTCTCTCGGGACTTTGTCGTAAGTTTTCTCTAGGTCAATGAACACCACATATAACTCCTTTTTCATTTCCCTATACCGCTTCGCCAATCTCCTCATAAGGTGAATGACTTCCGCTGTCGACCGACCCGGCATAAAACCAAACTTGTTCTCGAAAATGGAGACATACCTCCTCACCCTCGCTTCAACCAACCCTCTCCCAAACTTTCATCATATGCCTTAGCAGCTTGATACCCCTATAATTGTTGCAACAATAATTCAACACTCAAAAAATGGAAAAAAGATGAAAAGGGATGATTACATACTAGACGACAAAGTGACTAGAAGGAGTAGTAGTAATGAGGAAGGGCTGCTGAAATGTGATTATAGTAAAAGGTGGAACTACAGGTCAAAATGAGGTATAGGATAAAATGAGATTATTAGTAGCAGTTAGACAATTGGAAAGAGAAATAACGTAACAATCCCACCACACCAAATTGGTTGTTACGTAAAATGGATCTTTTCATTGTTAGCTAACAATGGATTTAACAATACAATACAATAAACCTTTTTTTTGAGAGTGAACAATACAATAAGCTTTTAAGCAATAATCATGACAATTTTGTATTTAATTTAACAATAAAATTTAATATAACAAGAATACACAATTCAAAACAGCTTGTACGATGTTGATACGACTTATGTAGGAATATTATATTAGTGAGAGTGTAAGAAAATACTAAAGTAGTGGCTGAAAAGTTAGTCTAACAGCTCCCAATGGTTTTGTTCTAGTGGTAAGAGCGCAGTGCGTGATGTGTGGGCCAGGTGCACGTTACCGGTTTGAACTTGCCGTTGACAAAAGCTTGGTTTATAAGCGGCGAAGGGTAAAGAGGCTGGTCTATTATCCATCGAGTTTTGAACGGTGTCCTACAATCCTCGGGGATCAGTTATCAAAAAGAAATTGTAATGATCCCAATATTCAGAACAATTCAAGAGAAGGACTATTTCATTGATATTCAACTTAACTACAATTATGATGGACCCAAAGGAAATGAAATATAACAACACTATTAACTTTCTGGAAAAAAAGAAATACAACAACTTTGCCTCAATCCTAAGCTAGTTGGGTTCGGCACTAATGAGGAATATATTCTCTTGGTTGTAATTTGGTAGGAATATGTTCTATTGGTTATATATTTTGTATCTACAAGATTCTCCTATACCAAATATACAACCAAGTGAATGCATTTCTACCAAATACACAACCAAGAGAATATATTTTATTCAAATATATAACCAAGAGGAGATATTCCTACTAAATATACAATTAAGGGAAAATGTTCATCATAGGTACTTGTCTATATGAATCTTCACTGACTATGTCGCTCCATTTAGACTCGTAAGAAAAAGGTAGTGAAATACAAAGTGGAAAAAATGGATAGTGAAATTAAACTATGCTGACATGGACACGACAAAGCACTTGCAACTAACTCTAGCAGGGATTTAGATGTAAGCTTCAGAGAAGGAGAAGAATACATTGAGAAGAGATGAAAGAAAAGGAGGAGGAAGTAAATAATGCAGAGAGAAGAGAGAGATCGGAGACGGAGAGAAACACAGAATAGAGAAGTTTTTTTCTTTCCTGATTGATACTTCACACCTCTACCTTCATGTTCTTTATCTATGTATTGATAACTAAGGGATTAGGTAAGTAAGTCATTGTTAACCACGTGGTTCTTAACCGACCCCATGTACCTCTTAACTGATGGGATTAAAAAAAATTGAATAGATAAATGAATTTGAATTCTTGAAAGTTTGCAAGTTCTATTGAACATTGTTATTGGTGTTAGACACTAATGCTGCAAAATGAAAAAAATGCCATATAAATTGGAATGGAGGATTGTCTTTTGTAATGGATTCCTTTGTAGTTCATTGGGCTTTGTCTCCCTAAATTATTCAGTTGTGCTTTTAGTTTGCACTATTTCTCGAACAATCAATGTGGACATTTTGTTGTCCCGACACAAAATAGACATGCATACATTCATGTACCATACTTCTTAATGAATCTGATGAAATTTGGGGCATTACTTTCTATTTACACTGTCAGCTTTTCTTGCTTTTGTTTGGGGGAAGTGGGGGGGGGGGGGGTGGGGGTGGGGGGTGGGGTGTTGAAGAAGTGCTTGATTGGAGCTTACAGGAGATTAAGATTTCTGCTTTTGTTTTTGTCTCAGCTGGTGATTATGTGTTGATGAAACCATCTGATTCTGATAAGCCCCCATATGTGGCAAGGGTAGAGAAAATTGAGGCTGACCACCGTAACAATGTGAAGGTTCGAGTTCGATGGTACTACCGCCCTGAGGAGTCTATTGGTGGCCGCAGACAGTTCCACGGGGCCAAGGAGCTGTTCTTGTCAGATCACTACGATTTGCAGAGTGCACACACCATCGAGGGGAAGTGCATAGTGCACTCTTTCAAGAGCTACACCAAACTGGAGAATGTGGGCTCTGAGGATTACTTTTGTAGGTTCGAGTACAAAGCTGCCACAGGAGGATTTACTCCTGACCGTGTTGCTGTGTGAGTCACTCATAGCTCCACTGAAATTTGAAAATAGCTCTTTTTTGGTGGAATATTAGAGTTGTGCTTGTATTGTTTGTTAACATGCTGATATTTCCGAATGTTTTGATTTTGAAGGTATTGTAAGTGTGAGATGCCCTATAACCCGGATGATCTCATGGTGCAATGTGAAGGATGCAAAGACTGGTATACATATTACTGAATTCATTCCTTTACATATTAGCATGTCTTTTTTACTTGTATTCATGGAAACCAACAAGTAAGCTTCATGTTCTAAACTTTAGGTTAAAAAATGAAATGAGAGAGAAAGGGTATGTCTTATTGGAGTTAACTTTAATTCATATATAAATAATAAAGACAGATAAATGGTGAAGGGGAGCCTTGGCATAACTGGTAAAGTTGCTGCCATGTGACTATGAGGTCACGAGTTCAAGCCGTGGAAACAACCTTTTGCAGAAATGCAGGGTAAGGTTGCATACAATAGACCCTTGTGGTCCGGCCCTTCCCCGGGCCCCGCACATAGCGGGAGCTTAGTGCACCGGGCTGCCCTTTTAAAGACAGATAAATGGTCACATGGACAACATCTGAGGACATAAAGTATGAAAATGCAAAAGACATTTGTCATATCCCTCTGCCTCTATGTTATCTCTATATGCACAATTTTTTTCTTTAATACACAAATACTTGATCTTCTGAAATTTGTTCTTGGAGTAGTCTTATCCTTGTTGTTGTCCGCTATTCATATTGTGTTAGTATAACAATTAGGGAAAAACTGCTCTAGAATTGCATCTTTTGTATGTTTTTCTGCCCTTATCCCCTTATTCAGCCATTTAAATTTGTAAGACGAATTGATAGCTTTTGTCATAATTTTGCTATATTCTTCAAATTCTTGCAATAAGTTAAAACAATACTGTAACAGGAACTGGAACCTCTGTATGGGTATAGTTTGGATTTGAATGCAATATGTATCTAGATGTTTATAAGAGAGAATGAATCTAATAGATAAATATAGTGCCGAGCATCTAAGAATGATTGGTGTATTAGGTTGAATTGGATCTATAGATGGCCAAGTTCCTTTGAAGGCAATCATGAGAGATATATGATGGATATGATCAATAAGCTAAAAGTGAGTTAGGTGTAAGGTTGAACAATGAAATAAAAAAAGGGTTGATACAAGAAAGAACATCTAAATAAGCTTCTTGTTAAGTGGGAAAATATGATTAAATTAAAAAATGAGTCTACATTTTCGTATTCAGCTGTGAACTAATAGGAACTTGTAAGGAGGGAACAGAAGGCCAGAGTAGTGTGGAGTAGAAGTTTGAAAATCCTTATGTTTGTAATTGCCTCTACTGGTGTTGAGTGCAATTTTTGCTGTGTTATTCAGCATCCTGTATATTAGGGAGGTCTGAGTCGGTCATGGAGTTCTATTAAGCTTTCTGTGTTATGATTGTTGGATAACTATGTTTTTAAGAACTCTTCAAAAGATATCTACATTTGTAAGATGGTCTTTTCATCTTTTGTACAACTTTATTGCAGGTTCCATCCTTCTTGTATGGGTATGACCATTGAAGAAGCAAAGAAATTAGACCCTTTCTTGTGTTCTGACTGTTCGTCGGAAGATGGTGCCAAACGACCTTTGAGCTCGTTCCATGTTGAGCCAAAGGTAAGAATCTGTTGCATACACTTGTTAGACTTGGGGATCGTCTGGTTTGTGGGACTAGGGATAACAATTCCGGGATAAAATACAAGATAAATTATATCCAGCGTTTGGTTGAACTTTTGATTCTGGAATTAGCAATCCCGCGATTGTTATACCATAATTCTGGTATTATTTTTATACACGCGGGATAAAATCACGGGATAAAACACCAAAATGACAAAGATGCCCTTCTCCAAAACTCTTCTTCGTAATTCCTTTAAAAAAGTCTAGGTTAAATTTGAAAAGAAAAGCTTATCCCAATTTATCTAGCATAAAACCAAACGCATGTTTTATATTATACCCCAAATATCTCATTTTAGTCCGATGAACCAAACATTTACCAAGAAGAGTATATACACTAAATATTCACGTCATTATTTAATCCACGCATTATAATCCCGACATTATAATTCTGGTATAACGTGTTCACCAACCAAACGACCGCATAGACTTTTAGCAGTAGTGTTATTAGCAAGTCAGTTAATGTCCTAATTATCATTACTAAGATTTAGTAAACGGCCTTTTTCTGTTTGTGATAGAGATGGGATGGTGATGGTTGCTTTCTTACACTGTTGTTATATGTAGCTGGTTGTTAGGATCTTTTGTTCATCCCAAAGGAAGGAGAGGGATGGGCTCGAGTAAGAAGGGAAGAGTTGCATGTTTAGTCATGGTGATACCAAATATGTCAGATTCCTTCACCCTAATGGAAGGAGAATGCTAGGACTGAGCAAAGAAGGGTCAGTGTTTAGGTCATGATGATACCTAATGTATCATACTAATGATAATATCGACGACTAATGACCAAACTAAGTTGGTGTTGGATTTCTAGTTGTTGATTGCTTGCGATTTGATAATATGTCTAGTCACTCCCAAGTTGAAATGAGTTCCTTAGTTGTATAGATAGGAAGATGAATGTAAGTAAGCTCCGGTTCACTGAAGAAGTAAAATGCAATTGCTAAATAAAAGTTTGGCCGCAAAACTGGGTTGAACTTCAACTTAAGCTATTTGAATGTGAAGTGTGACTACAGAATCCAAAGTGCGGCAGCAAGATGGGCTATCCGAAGGGTACTTTTGTAAACTTGTTGCAGTTTAATTTAGATGCTAATAAATAGTTACTGTTTAGGTCTTTTTCTTATCTTTGGTTGGAAAGTTGAGATGTGCTTGAGTATTTTCTACTTGGAGATCCAACACTTGGTGGACTCTAATCATTGAGTCTGAATCATTTATCCTTAATTTCATCTACCCGTTGTGTTTACTTCATTAATTTGTGTTCTTATTTTCATTTTAAGAATGTCTAGTTAAACATCTAACTTGGGTAGACCTAACTAATTTGTATGTTCATGAGTTACTGATTGTTTACCTTAACTTGCTTGGGGTTATTGTTATCTAATTGATTTCATGCTTAAATTGTAATTGAGTGGTTGCCAATACTTGAATAAGCGTTGAATGTCTTAGTTCTCATTTGGGAAGGGAGAATTAGGACCAGGTAAGAACTAAGTAGCAAGGGATTGTATAGCTCAATTTATTGAATCAACCTAGGAATAACTAGATTTTTCCTTGAGTTTAACTCAATAGGGACTTAAAGCATCTAATTAGACTTGGGAAAATTTAATTAAGATGGATCCATTAATACTGAAAAATATTATGGTAATTAAGATTGAGCCATAATAATTAACCAAGTAATTAGGCAAACTAAGAAAATACCCACTAGGTAATGCAAGTTAGAAAGGAGATACAACCCTAGTGCCTTTCTCTTTTCTCTATCTGATTTTATTCAATATTAGTTAATTGCTTTACTTATTCACTTTTTGTAGTTGTTAGATAAATCAAAAACGCCAAAACTCATATAATGTATTATTCTAGAAATATGTCTATACTTAGTGATCCCACCAATCAATTGCTCATTGTATATTTGACCCCACTCTTGTTAGGTATATTTGTGACAACCACTTATCCTTTTTAGGAGTAAGTTGGATGTTACCAAATTTTGGCGTTGTTGCTGGGGAGCAGTAGGTATTTTCGGATTACTAGTGTATTTGGATTACTATACTTTGATCCGGTTGGTGTTCTCTTTTTAATTTTGCTTTCTCCAGTTGGGTACTTGCAATGGCCAATCCAAACACTATTGTACCACTACCACCTTTGGGTGATGAGGATGAGCCAATCGATGTCAACTATGGTTGTGCTAATAACATAATTCTGTCGCATATCAGAGTGGCAAATTTTAACTTACACCTTTGATATTCCAAATGCTAGCAAAAAACGGGTATTTGGTGGCCAACCGTGTGAAGACCTTAGCTACATATTCACAACTTTTTGTTAGTTTGTGCTTTGTATAAAAAAACCAGTGTATCTAAGGGTGCCTTAAGATTGAGGTTTTTCCCATTCTCATTGCAAGGGGAAGCCTCAGTGTGGTTAGATGAGCGCCCTGTGTTGTCAATTTATAATTGGGAGGAGTTACTTAGGTGTGCTTCGCCAAATTCTTTCCGCCCACTAGGATTGCAAAGTTGAGAAAGGACATCCTAGGGTTTCAACAAAGGCCATTGAAACCTTATATGAGGCATGGGAGAGATACAAGGTGTCTGAAGAAGTGTCCCAGCATGGATGCCCTGACTTAACATTGCAACAAACCTTTTACCTAGCTTTGGACAAGGTCACAAGATCAGTGGTTGATAATGGCGAATGGCACAATCATGGACCTAACATTCCTGGAATGCCGAATGGCAAAACCATGGACTTAACATTCCTGGAAGCTGGAGTAATTTTAGACAAAGTATTCTAGAATGCCCATGCATGGCACATGTGGGATAGTGATGCTACACCTATTACCTCAAGCAAACAAGTTTCAAGGAGAATGAAGCACGAGATAAAGCTATAGCACAGTTGACAACTCATATGTTCCCCATTTCAAAGCAAATTTCAGAATTGGGAGTGAAGACAGTCCACGTGGTTGACGCCATGAATGGACAGTTTGTCTCATGTGCATGGCAAGCAATATTCAAGAACATTGTCACTATGTACAAAATGAAGCGGCTAATTATGTGGGTAATTACCAAAGGAGAATGAATCGACAAAGAGGCAACTATCAAGGAGGCCCCAATCAAAGCCAAGGGAGTCTACCCCAACAATGGCTAAACAACCAAGGTTTAAACAACAATCATGGCAATCAGGGATGGAATTCTAATAGTCAAGGTGGAAATAGGCGAGTATGGTCCTCACAAACAACCAATGGTCAAAGGCCCCATATGTATCAACAGAGCAACCATTCCCTCCGCCTTCCTACAATCAAGGGCAATCGTCAATTCCCCTAGGAGAATCTCAAAAACAACAAGCTTGCAAAGATTGAGATATTGCTAGAGAAGATGTTGGGAAAGCGCAAGAAGACAGAGGCCACACTGCGTGATTTGAGTCAAGTGCAAAGTTCCCATTCTACAACCATGAAGAAAATTGAGATACAATTGGGTCAAATCTCTTTAGCGTTGAACACAAGACCCCAGTAAGAAAGGTGTCGGACTGAATGAATTAAACTTACATCTTCTCCTATGTTTGGTTTCGAAACAAAGTTAGCAGGAAAGCATTTAAAAAATTGTCATTCAACAAATTTAGTGGGATTCACACTCTAACATCAGCTGTAAAACTTCCCAGAGATATAATTTGATTCAAATTGGGTGAGAAGGCATGAGATGAAGTTTCATTCTATGTAAACAGATGGTATAATGAAGATAAGATTAACTTTTTGATGAATTCGAACTTTAGTAAGTACATTTTGGGTGTCGTGTTACCTTATTGCATAGGTTGGTAGATGTTCCTATTGAGGAAAGTGGACATATTTCAAAACAATCACAGAAATCTAGGATAGTTAGTTTGGGACCATCTCAAAAAAAAATTCTAGGATAATTAATTTGGGGCAGAGTAATATGTAAAAGTTTGTGGTGTCAGGTGCCAATTGGTTTCATACCAGCTTACTCATTTCTGTGTCTGATTCTTGTGCTAGAATCTCTAGTTTTTGTGTTGTCAGGCGTGACTTGACATTGAACATTTGATGTAATAATTAAGTCATAAAGAGAGAATTGCAGGAAGTGGCTCTACGGGTTGCAGGTAGTAGATGAATGGCTGTTGATGGGAGAGACTCTCCAAAATGCTGCTGCACGTGTGTCGGATCCTCCAAAATTGCACTACTTTTGGAGGATCTGACATACACCCGGCAACATTTTCAGATAGTCCGAGCAACATAGGATGGGAGAATAAGAAGGGGGTGGGTTGGGAAATTTTGTTTGACATACAATAGACTGGTTTCTACAGGAAATAGTCTCTCTACCTGCATAAGGTAGGGGTAAGGCTGCGTACATAATACCCTCCCATACCCCCTATTTGTGGGATACACTGGGTTTGTTGTTGTATACAATAGACTGGTTCTGATTATTGATTGATATCTCCTGCCTATGGCAGTGGATGTTGGCTAAATGAACAATAAGATGGATAAAATGGTTGTTAGTTGGGTTGTCATGCTGGGTGGCTGTTAGGATTCTTTAAGTTTTTTTTAATAAGTACTCTTAGGATTCTTAAGTAGAAACAGAGGTGGGATTGAGATGATTGGTTCTGGGATCTGGCTGAATGATAATAGGCTGTGATATTTATTCAATTGTGTACCTTATTTCTGACGTGTAGATGGGTATTCCGACTCGTGTATGCACATACATATTTCTTTGTGCTCTCAGGGAGCTGCATCATAAAATGCTATACTTGAAATATAGGCTCTTATGAATCTTAGCCTCTAATTTATCTTAGCCAGTAAATATTTTAGCTAAGCCATCTCTTGTTCAATTGCTAGGTGGAGTCGAAGCGCAGGAAGAGATAACAGCTTTGACCTTCATGCAGTATAAGGAGGTACACATTTTCTTCCGTACAAGCTCCAGTACTGTTGTGCTATCGAATTGTACAGCACTGAGAAGATAATGTGCTTTCAAAAGCCTGACACCCTTCTTAATCTATTGTAACCACTTTTTCTATATATAAGATCTTGTGTGCAACTGACTGGGTAAGTGAGTGACATTGTGTGTCCAACTGACTGCAATTTGTGTGACCTAAATGAGTTGTAACTGGACATTGCGGACTACTAATCTTAAAATATTTAGCAGTTAAATCTATTTTCCATTTCTAGATTTATTTTATAATGTGACGACCCTTCTGCATCTGGCACCTATTTTGGCTGAAAATGGAAGGGTTTGTTGACCATCATATTTAAGAACTATAATTTCCTTATCTAGAGTGACCATGTCTCTTGTTTGTGGAGAGTATCGACAATATTACTTGCTCGGCTGTAGCCGGTGCATACAACAGTTCGTGACATGTCTGTTTTGCATTAAATCTTTCACTTGATCATGGTTAATTAATATGTATTCTCACCTCAGTTTCACCTTAATATGGTCAATAAACATGTTTTGGCGCATATGTTGTGTCCGGGAAAGTTTTTTCCTGGTGTACCAAGTTCAGGTTGTTTAAATTTGGTGGTTAAATGAGTTGTCAATTCATTCATCTAAATGTTCTTTGCAATTCGTGCGCCAACATATATTTTATAACCCTGTTGGTTTGTGTCTCCAATTACATATTCTTTTCAAGGTCCCAGGGGACATATTTTTCTCTAAGATAAATGGATGACTAGAATTCTTCTCAATTTGAGAGCAGCTTAATAATGAAAGGATGACTATTCTAGTGGGAGCAAGATTCGGGCATCCAAAAGCCATGAATTAGAAGCGAATTCAAAATTTAAGTTTTATGGATTCAATCTCTAACTTCTTATTCTTGAGTATATTGCACAATTGAAATAATTGGTTCATAAATTAATATTTATTGAAAATTTAGTATTGGATGAAACAAGAGACTTCTTATATATATTTGGAAGGTTCTACTAACTAAAAAAATTGAAATACATATATAGAAATACAATTGAATTCCAGTTGGTGAATCTTTCTTGCAAGGTCTATGCCCTACCAAAAGAAAAAGCAAACTAAATTAATTATAGACATACATATCTAAGCGGTCTCTGATTCTCACTACTCAAGGATGTCAATCATCCCGCCATTTTTACAATCCATACAAGAAAATGTCCATTCTTTTATGCCCAGGTTTTCCTCCAATGCCTTTGTTGGAAGTTGGCACAAGAGTAAGACAATTGGTATCAGAATGCACATGTTTGGATTAGTGGTAAAGCGAACAATGAATGACAAGCTTTTGAAAATTGGTTATTGTTCCAATTATTCATACTGAGTTAAGGATATTTGAAGCTGTTTGGAAGTAGAAATACATTAATAAGTGTCTTATTTATGGGAATAGTTACTATGTACATTACGTGCCACTGTGACATTTGCATCTGGGGAGTGATACGTCCAAGACACTTGCATGCGCAAATATTGAGATCAGACAAGCGATACTCTTGGCGGATCAGTTCAATTGCTTGTGGTGCAAAGCAATGTTAGACAAATGTTAAGCGGCCTATGTTAGTTGAGGAGATGGATTGTTGTCCCCTTATTTGATTTGAGACGATCCTTGATCTATATTTTGGAGTTATGATAAAGGTTTATTTTCTTGAAGTGGTACAAGGGGTAAACTCATCACAATTCTCGGTTTACTCAATATTATAGCCTATATTATGCTATCCACTATCCAATTGTCCAATCTTGAACAAAGAGGAGGGTTAATGTCCCATATTGGTTGAGGAATGAGCTATTATCTCCTTATATAATTTTGGATAATTCTCACCTGACGAGCTAACTTTTGGAATTGAGTTAAATCATTGTTAGGACGCTTCAAGGAAAACACCAATGCACCCTCAAGGCTCAGCGTTTAGAGATCTAATCCCAAGGCGGTCAATGAAGAAACATATATATGTAGAATAAATATTTCAATATCTGTTCATGGTGGCAACTGCATTAGAATTGGCATAACATGTGCAATAACTAAAGTTTCTGGATCACAACTGAATTAGCTAGGCCAGCTTGTTCTATTGTCTGGTCGAGATCAGCAAGTTCCTTGGGAGGGAAACCCACTGTCTGCAGTTGATAGCTCCTCAGGCTTTGATGCATCAATAAATCCTCGGATATATCTGATATTGTGTTGGAAGTTGAACCTTGAAATTATTCGTGTGCCATCTGCCAACCTGATTTGAGTCGAGGTTGAAGGCTGCGTTTGATCAACAACTAAGCCTACCGATGGGGCTAGAGCTGAGATGAATGATGACACCGTGACAGTTGACTCTACTGGTGCATCATCGCTAGTGCTAGCGAAAGTTCTCCTACATCCTGAAATGATGCATGTCGCTTTTCTGGTATATCACGACTCAAACTGGAGGGCCATGACTAGCACTCGGGCCATACCTGTCGAGCACCAACGTACATTTTATCTAACCTTTCTTATTATCTATAAGGGCCGACGAGATCAACATAAATGGTAGAAATGAATCATAAACAACCAACAATGACAGATAATGGCATGAACATACATAACATGGGCCGACAAGGCTGTCATGAAGCTATATATAAGGTACGAGCCGACAAGCTACCATGAAAGACTACAATAAAAATCAGCCGACAAGGCTATCCAGACTATACACGAGTCGACACTTGTCTATGAGCCTCTAAACGAACATAAGTGCTGCAACATTGCCGGAACATGGCCTCGACTTACCCATAATACCTATGACAAAAATGCATACCAAGACCACGGCAGCTCCAGAGAAGGGATCTCACTAATAACTGCTGAACTGGACAACCTACTGTGGTGGGGGAGCTTCGTCTACCTGTCTATCAGGACCTGCAGCACGACATGCCGTTTTCACAAATAAAAGGGACGTCAGTACGAATAAAGTATTGAGTATATAAGGCAAGAAAGCATAAATAAGAACAATAATGTAAACAAAAATAGAGAATATACCACCTGTAACATCTGAGTGCCTATGAGGGCGACTGACATGAAATGCATGATATATATATATATATATATATATATATATATATATATATATATATATATATATATACTTTTAAAAACATACTCCTCTATGGGCATAATCATCATCATATCGTACCCGACAGTAATAGGCTCGGTAAATTATAAGGCTCGGTAGAATCGTACCCGGCCACGTGGATCTCGGTAAAACCCAACTGATCAATGGTTGCACAATAGGTGCCGTACCCGGCCGACTATAGCGCGGCTCGGTAGAGTAAAATAGGTACATATATATAATGCATGCTGGAATCACATTCTGAACCTTTCGGGGTGACGTAAGATCGGTAACCTCCGTACACGTTATTATGACTAACTCTTCATCATGAATCTTATAAGAATAGGGAAGTACCAACAACACTGATAACATAAGAATAAAAGAAGCAACATCAACATCAATCGTTCCATAAGAAGGGAAACAATGTAAGAACTGTTAGCTTCTAAGAGTGGAGTATCTTTGGAAGCTCGTTCATTACATTATGTACAATCGGAGTTGTACAAAAGAAGGAAAGGGATAGTCTCACATACCTTGTATATACTTCCCAACCTCAAGCTATGCAAATATCACGACTCCTTAGTCTACAATAAGAGAAATGATCCTATTGTTATCGTTTAAGTGTCGTAACTATTATATATCGACCGAAACCTATTTTACGATAAGACGGACAACACATCCCCTATTTATATGACTTCCCACAAGTTACAACAATCACCAAACAGCCCAAACAACATTAATAATAATCATATTAAGCCTCCCAAACAGTCCACCAATCAACAACATTATTAACAAGTTTTCCAATAGATATCTCACAAGTTCTAGCTTCAACGACTTAGCCGTAACTTGGATAAGCTTAAATGCATGTAGAGTAATAGGTTACTTACCTTTGCACATATATAACAAATCTAATTTGACCTTACTTTACCACGCAATATCCTTCCAATGCAGCCACAAGAACAAAAAAGTGAAACTAGCAATCAATTCGGGGTTTTCGGCACTAGAATCACTTTGGAAGACTTGAAATCACCTAGGGTTGATATTAAAACTTGAGAGAGTATTTTAAAAAACTTAAACCACTTAAATAAACCCCCCACACGAGTTGGAACCACACAAAAAATCAGCAACAACAAGAAGAACAAGAAACTCACTAGCGCCACGGGATTCCCGACACTTGATTTGTGTTGTTTGCCCTTTGTTTGGGTCTTGTATCATGAGAGAACTTTGAGAGAAAGTTTTAAGGTGTATAGGGTCTGAAGAGAGTGAAAACGAATGAATTAAAACGGGCTTAAGGCCTCTCATATATATATATCAATATATCTCAACCGCCTAGGTGGGTCCCATAGAGAGCTGCTTGCGCAGTCTCGCGAAAATGCAAATATCTCTCTACTCTAATGTCGTATCGACGAACAATTTAATGTGTTGGAAACTAGACTCGTATATATTCAATTTAGAAGGTAGATCACCCCGTAATTCCAAGTACATTGAGAGAAAAGCTTAGTAACATTAGACCTAAATTTTAAGTAAAATTATAAATGTAAGTTGCGACAACGTTTGTCGACTTTTATTTCATAACTCGCTTGACTTCAAGACTTATAATACATATATTATATGATTCAAATATCTTAAAACACAATCTCCTTTGTATATTAAGAACCTCTAATTTTTACCCGAAAATATGGGTTACAACATCCTTGATTCGTTTAACTTCTAACTTCTAATACTTGTTAACCACTCTTATACACCCTTGTATCATTTAAGACCAACGAGATTAATTTCTTATCATCTCAAAGATAATCTCTTCTCAGATTTACATCGACTAACTTACAACATGATCTAACGTACGCGAATATGAGTTGTAACATACCTAGTACCTACAAATAGGTCCCAAAGAAAAAATGAAAAGAATTTAGTTAAGGCAAATGTTCGGCAGAAAAACTGAGACCCCTTGCTCTTTGAGGAAAAAACACATACTGGGCAGCTTTCTCCCCTCCTAGTGAGATTAACACGGACATATGTCTTCCTATTCGCTGGCTCAAGTTCTCTTGGACATTCAGACTTCCGAACGCTCTGCACTCATGAACCTTATATTAAGTTTCGAGTAAAAAATAGTTTTTTTTTAAAAAGAAATCTTTTTCTTTTCTTTCTATTGCCTGTTCATAATAAAGTTTTCATTACATCTAGTAAACGATACATATAAAGCAAAGCAATAACACGACCCAAAATCCCACCTCAAGGCCGTGATGACGCCTAGCCGAACTTGCTAAGCAAGCCAACTCACAATCAACAAATAAAGTTTATTTTCATTATTTAACAGAGATATATAACAATTAAAGATGAAAATAGTCTCGAAACAGTAATAATATCTGATAAAACCCAAGCACGGGCTAAACACAGCTAGTAGAGTACGCCCTCAAGATTAGGTGGTACAACTACACGAGCAAACTACGGAAATGAGATCAAGTCTGTATACATGTCAAGCTGTATGAAATACAAATAGGCATAAATATAAAAGGAATAGGGACTCGGAAACTGTGAAGTAGATCCATGAAGTGTAGCTCACCTTAAGTCTCCGTGAAATCTCCTAGCTCAATTAGGAAGCTCTGCTAAGACCCACATGAGGATCTGCACAAAACAATGTGGCGAAGCGTAGTATGAATACACCACAATCGGTACCCAGTAAATATCAAGTCTAACCTCGAAGAAGAAGTAGTGAGGTAAGATTCTTTCGAATACTTAACACAAAAGTATAATAACGAAATTAACACCTGGAGCAATAAGTAATATTATGAATAACAAGAGTCGTAGATATCAACAGTTGAAAAGTATTAAGCATGCTTTTATGGAAATAGAAGTAACCAGAACGCTGTTCAGATATTGAAATAAAAGATAGCATGCTCAAATAACAGAGTCGGGACTTCCAATTAGCATATAAGGATGCCAAGTAAACTGCATCTAATGAGTCAATATTAAGAATGC
This sequence comes from Nicotiana tomentosiformis, assembly GCF_000390325.3. Lineage (NCBI taxonomy): Eukaryota > Viridiplantae > Streptophyta > Magnoliopsida > Solanales > Solanaceae > Nicotiana > Nicotiana tomentosiformis. Next base: position 38,688,978 of record NC_090816.1, on the reverse strand, counting down.
ATGCACAACTAGTACAAGATCCATATACGCTGATACACAATCCATATATCAATATCACCTGATACACAATCCATGTATCAACCCGGTACAAAATCCCCGACCATACTCACAGGGCCCAAGGTAACATGGGTAATCACTTGACTTCGGAGGAACGAATCCAAATCCAAGTGCAAATAGGGGCATAATAGCATCCCTCATAAGTCAATATTCGATAATCGTATCTAGTGTGCCATAACTGTATCTCATCGCACGCTTACCCTTCGTACTAAAATTCTCAGTCCAAATCACGTATCCATTATTTAAATGCATATATATGCTTAAGGGTTATATCTAAAAGGTGCACACAGACTTAATATATATCATACAGATATGTGCTCACGAAATATCTACGGATAATTAAGTAATTTAACTTATCAAGAATACGTTTCCGTGCCTTCATAATTAATCACAAGCCTAGGCATGCTTTTTAACATGAAATAGAGCAAACATAGCCACATAAATCAAATAAATCATAAATCAATGAGCACGTAGACAAAACAAGGCATATAATAATTCAATTCTACCCCAATCATTAAATAAACTCGGTAAATGTATATACGATCGCCACCACATATATACGCCATCCCAATACCTTAAACATATAAAAAAATAAGTCAAATCCTAGGGGTTCTCTATTAACAAGATTAGCCAAGAAATTTACCTCTATCTGGTAACCTTAAAATCACCAAAAGTGTAAAATTCTCAAATACCCAACTCCAAACGGCTTAAATCTAGTCAAATACAACCCAATAATGTCAAACAAAGCTATAAAAATCAAACCCAAATGATAAAGGTAGAATCTTTAATGAAATACTGGTCAACCAAAGAGGCAACCAGGGCCGCCCTCCCGGAAGCCAACAAAATTCACAAATTCCGAATACCCATTCAAATACGAGTCCAAATATATAAGTTCCATCCAAAACCGATTCCAAATCGGGGTTCAAATCTCAATTATTCGCTTTCCAAAAGTTTTGCCAAAATTTCCCAAATTTTACATTAAATTCCAATCTTTTAGGTATATAAATTCATGAAAAATTATGATATAAAGTAAAATTCAAGTGTAAATTACTTACCTCCAATGATGTAGTAAAATAACTCTTCAAAATCTCTCACTCTCTAAGTCTATGGCTCAAAATATGATAATGTGAGTAAAATCCCAAAATCCTAACTTAAAGTAGTCTGCCCAGGCCAATGCATCGCGATCGCGGGAACTACATTGTGATCGTGAAAGCCAAAAATACCTAGCTGGAAGTCCACTCTTCGTGATCGCAAACACTAAGTCACAAATGCGGTCCGTGCCAAGCTAAATCTACGCGAATGCAGGATCCTATTCGTGAACGCGAAGGCCAAACCACTGCATGGCACCTCTCTGATCACTTTCAATTCACACCCCAATTAAGAAAATATGAAACGGATATTACAATAATAAACCCAACATGAGTCGGGTTCGAATCCATAAGGAGTTTAGATTGGATGTTAAGGTAAACACTTAAGAGAGCAACTCGAAATAACTAAATTTAACTTCCAAACAAACGTGCATATCAATTTTACCAAACAACTATTAATGATTTTGACTAAGCTAGCAAACAAGTAATAATTGGAATATTTTTGTATTTTTATCAAATAGAGAAAAGCATAAGGTTGTAACCTTAGCCTAGGTGTAAACATAATGGATTGAGTAAATTTATGCTTGCTTGGTAGATCGGGGTTGTTATGACTCTCAATACTCAAGTACTCACTCAATATCTCTCGGTTAAAAAAGTGATTTTGCCCAAATTGACTCTCTCAAGTCAAAATGGGTATCAATAAAAGCAATTGAATATGATCCAAGTTAGATTATCCCTATCTCTACTTCAAATCCTTTAATTAAACTAATCAATACTTCAACTAGTTCAATTTCTTGTTAGCCAAGTTTTTCTAGACTAAGTTCCTCTTTCTCCAGTAAGAACAAAGTTAAATAGGCATGAATCAATGTTTGCAACCATTAATTCTAACTTTAAAGCATAAACAAGGCTAAGTAGCTCTAACCCAATCAATAACAAGCATTAATATTAAACACTCATAAGTTTTACATACTAGGGTTGAATCATAATCCTAGATGAAAATCTAGCTACTCATGCTGATAAACATAGAAAGATGAAAAGAAGAGGAAATTAAAGACATAAAACTAAAATAAAAGAAAAGAGTAATTGATCATCTCTAATTGTAGCTCAAAGTTCCCCAAATAGCTAAGAATAATGACCAGCTGCTGCTATAGTATGAAAATATACCCTAAAAAGTGATACACGCCTATTTATGGTGCTCAAACATTTCTGACAAAAATACCTTACAGAGGGTTCTGCGGCCGCACTTCAGCTTCTGTAGTCCGCACTTTAGCTGGGTTGATAATGTTGTGCTTTCAGTAGGAGGAGTTATGCGGTTGCACTTTAGCTTCTACGACTGCACTTTAGCTTCAATGACCACACTTGATTTTCTGTGGGCTGCATTTGAGGAAGCCTCAGACTTGTTCGATTGCACATTCTCTCATCTTTTAAGCTTTGGCAGTGCGAACCTATTTTGCGGACCAAGTGCGACTGCACATTTTAGTCTGCGGACTGCACTTCTGCCAAAAATACCTGAAATCTAGTTTAATCTAGTTCTTCTTCTGTGGCCACATTTCATCTTCTGCGGACTGCACTAGCTTTTGCGGCTGCAGATGGAATTTTGCGGATTGATCTTTTCTTAGCCTTTTCTCCTTTTTGCTGAACTTGACTAGAACATCTCCTTTTTGAGTTATTTTTATTTATTTAGCTCACATTCTCTATCACACTTACAATTCAACCATTTTCATTAGATTCAGAGATAGAAATCATTACTTTTAGACTAAAATTATAGCAAGAAGGCACTAATAAGTGGTTAAAAACTACACTTATCACTCTCCATTGCGAACGCGACACCTAGTCACGAACGTGAAGCTTCTGCCTCCAACCCTCTACAAACGCGTAGAAGAATACTCCCCTACCAAGTCCCCCTTCTCCACGATCGCGAGACATGCTCCGCGATCGCGAAGCACTGCAAAACATCAGAAAACCAACAACTCCAACAAAATGAAAAATGGTCTGAAATCACTCTGAATCACACCCGAGCCCCTCGGGACACCGTCCATTCATACCTACAAGTTCCAATACCTATTTCAAACGTATCCAAATGCTCAAAACACAACCAATAACATCAAAACCAAGAATCGACGATCAAAACACATGTTAAGATTCTCTTAAGTTCATTAACTTTCAAATTTCGAAGCAAGCATCTGATTCAAGCCTAACCAATTCAGATTAAACCCAAACCTTGAACACAAGTTTCAAATGACAAAACAAACCTAATCCAACCTCCAAAACCAAAATTCGAATCCGATAACCTCAAAGTCAACTCCTGGTCAAACCTATGAACTCTCCAATCCTACTAATTGCTAACTTTCGGCAAATCATACAAAACAACCTAGGAACCTCCAAATCCAATTCCGAAAATATGCCTAAGTCCAAAATCATCATACAAATCTATTAGAACCCTCTAAACACCATTCTGAGAACACTTATACAAAAGTGAAACCAAAGCTAACTCTTACAACTTAAGCTTACACAAATTACACTAAGTGTTCTAAATCACTCATGAACCTTCTAGAAGCCAAATCAATCATCCTCGCAAGTCACAAAATAATAAACGCACATACGAAAAGCATCAAATAGAAAAATGGGGCTCAAATACATAAAATGACCGGCTGGATCATTATATTCTTCCCTTCTTTTACAAACATTCGTTCTCAAACGAGTTTAGAAACATACCTAGAATGACAAAAAGATGAGGATATCTACTTCGCATATCAATCTAGGTCTCCCAAGTCACCTCATCGAATGATTGACCACTCCACCAGACCTTCACCGATACAATATCCTTCGACCTCAGTTTCCGGACCTGCCTGTAGCATCCCGAAAAAGTTTGAAGTACTTAAGCACTATTAAGGAAGTTGATGTGAGCTAATTATATTATTTTATGTTAAGACGAGGACTATTAATATGATGGATATCAATTGGATAGGATAATAAGTGTACGAGGCATATTATAAGTGATGTGGGTTCTAAGGATAGCCCCAAGTTCCAGTCATGTTGGAAATTACATGATAGACTAAAGTTCCAAATGAGTACGCACAATACCAAACTTTTGAAACGAATAGCTACATATATATAAGTATTTATGTGATTTAAAACCTATCAAATCAAATATCATCGAGTCTAGTTTCTAACGCTTCAAACCGTTTGTCATTTGGACATTCCTACAGGAAGTTATGACCAAATTACCAAAGACTGGCGGAGGAGTCTGCGGATGCGAAACATCCGAGGCCGCGTCCGAAAGAAAGGCTGGCGGTGAAGTGTTACCATAGCATCCAGGTCCGCATCCGAGCTTCAAAGAGGAGTGAAGTGAAGATGCGAAGCATCCAGGGCCGCATCCGAAACCCAGAATCTAGGCCTATAAATACAAGGTCGGGGGAAGAGAGTATTTTGAGTATTTGGGGGTTAGGGTTCTTGAGGTGAAGGGGCGAGTTTGAGCTCAAATCAAGTCCAACCAACTAAGGTAAGTTGTTAATAATGTTTTTTGGTTGATTCTTACTCAATATTCATGAGGTTTCTGCGGCCGCACTTCAGCTCCTGCAGTCCGCACTTTAGCTGGGTTGATAATGTTGTGCTTTCATTAGGAGGAGTTATGCGGTTGCACTTTAGCTTCTACGACCGCACTTTAGCTTTAATGACCACACTTGAATTTCTGTGGGCTGCATTTGAGGAGGCTTCAGTCTTGTTCGATTGCACGTTCTCTGATCTTTTAAGCTTTGGCAGTGCGAACCTATTTTGCGTACCAAGTGCTACTACACATTTTAGTCTACGGACTACACTTCTGCCAAAAATCCCTGAAATCTGGTTCTTCTTCTGTGGCCATATTTCATCTTCTGCGGACTGCACTTGTTTTGCGGCCGCAGATGGAATTTTGCGGATTGCTCTTTTCTTGGCCTTTTCTCCTTTTTGCTGAACTTGACTAGAACATCTCCTTTTTGAGTTATTTTTCTTTATTTAGCTCACATTATCTATCACACTTACAATTCAACCATTTTCATTAGATTCAGAGATAGAAATCATTACTTTTAGACTAAAATTATAGCAAGAAGGCACTAATAAGTGGTTAAAAACTACACTTATCACTCTCCATTACGAACGCGACACCTAGTCGCGAACGCGAAGCTTCTGCCTCCAACCCTCCGCGAACGCGTAGAAGAATAATCCCCTACCAAGTCCCCCTTCTCCACAATCGCGAGACATGCTCCGCGATCGCGATACATGCTCCGCGATCGCGAAGCACTGCCAAACATCAGAAAACCAGCAACTCCAACAAAATGAAAAATGGTCTGAAACCACCCTGAATCACATCCGAGCCCCTCAGGACACCGTCCAATCATGCCTACAAGTTCCAATACATATTTCAAACGTATCCAAATGCTCAAAACACAACCAATAACATCAAAACCAAGAATCGACGATCAAAACACATGTTAAGATTCTCTTAAGTTCATTAACTTTCAAACTTCGAAGCAAGCATCTGATTCAAGTCTAACCACTTCGGATTAAACCCAAACCTTGAACACAAGTTTCAAATGACAAAACAAACCTAATCCAACCTCCAGAACCAAAATTCGAATCGGATAACCTCAAAGTCAACTCCCGGTCAAACCTATGAACTCTCCAATCCTACTAATTGCCAACTTTCGGCAAATCACACCAAAACATCCTAGGAACCTCCAAATCCAATTTCGAAAATATTCCTAAGTCCAAAATCATCATACAAATATATTGGAACCCTCTAAACACCATTCCGAGATCACTTATACAAAAGTGAAACCAAAGCTAATTCTTACAACTTAAGCTTACAAAAATTACACTAAGTGTTCCAAATCACTCATGAACCTTCTAGAAGCCAAACCAATCATCCCCGCAAGTCACAAAACAATAAACGCACATATGAAACGCATCAAAAAGAAAAATGGGGCTCAAATACATAAAATGACCGGCTGGATTATTATATTCTCCCCCTCTTTTACAAACGTTCGTCCTCAAACGAGTTTAGAAACATACCTAGAATGACAAAAAGATGAGGATATCTGCTTCGCATATCATTCTAGGTCTCCCAAGTCACCTCATCGACTAGTTGACCACTCCACCAAACCTTCACCGGTACGATATCCTTCGACCTCAGTTTTCGGACCTGCCTGTAGGACCCCAAAAATTTTTGAAGTACTTAAGCGCTATTAAGGAAGTTGATGTGCTCTAATTATATTATTTTGTGTGAAGATGAGGACTATTAATATGATAGATATCAATTGGATAGGATAATAAGTGTACGAGATATATTATAAGTGATGTGGGTTCTAAGGATAGCCCTAAGTCCAAGTCATGTTGGAAATTACATGATAGACTAAAGTTCCAAATGAGTACGCACAAGACCAAAATTTCGACAAGAATATCTACATATATATAATGATTTATGTGATTTAAAACCTATCAAATGAAATATCATCGAGTCTAGTTTCTAAAGTTTTAAACCGTTTGTCATTTGGACATTCCTACAAGAAGTTATGACCAAATTACCAAAGGCTGGCGGAGGAGTCTTCGGATGCGAAGCATCCGAAGCCGCGTCCGAAAGAAAGGCTGGCAGTGAAGTGCTGCCATAGCATCCAGGTCCGCCTCCGAGCTTCAAAGAGGAGTGAAGTGAGGATGCGAAGCATCCAGGTCCGCATCCGAAACCCAGAATCTAGGCCTATAAATACAAGGTCGGGGGAGGAGAGTATTTTGAGTATTTTGGGGGTTAGGGTTCTTGAGGTGAAGGGGCGAGTTTGAGCTCAAATCAAGTCCAACCAACTAAGGTAAGTTGTTAATGATGTTTTGGGTTGATTCTTACTCAATATACATGAGTTCTAACATCATTTTTGCATGAAAATGATAGATTTCATCATCAAATCCTCAAGAACTCTAAAATCGCCAAAGTTGTGATTTTTCAAGATTTTTCTACTAGAGGTAATTCCAATGCATCAAACTCGTTTATTATGAGTAGTTAGAAGTATTTGAAGCATGTTTTACAAGTTTTAATGGTTGAAAGATTGGATTATAAAACTCTAGTTCATGACATGAATAGTACTTTTGAAAAAATAAGAGAGAACATGAATGGTAATCTTGGCGATGAAATTTATGAATACAATGAACCTATGGAATTATTTGTTAGCAAAAGATGGAAGATGGAAGTGATCAACTTTGTAATCACCCGAATTGTATATTTTGCAAGCGTTGATTATGGAAGACGATGAATAGTAACTTGGAGGCAATGGACAATTGATGTAGTATCATTAATGAATTCGAATGGGTATTAAAACATAAGAATGAAGTTGAATGGTCTAGCATGTAAAACTATTTGGCGATTTGAGTTGTTGGAGGCTTGTAGCCAATTTATGAGCCATATATGGATGTTGATCAATATCTTAGGTCATATTCTGATATAATTAGGATATCTAATTGTAGATATCGACTTGTTGGTGATGTTGAGCATTTTAATCAATATTGGAATTATGGAGGAGGATTGAAAGCTTGTGAATGTTAATAAAGTGAAAGCGAGGTAAGTTGATTAAAATTTACTCTTCTTGAGGGACTTTCTCTAAAGACATGTTTCAAGTTAATACTTAAGTTATTTGCAAATGTGCTTTCGTGCTTGTGGGGACAAACAAGTACGGATGTCTCCATGTACTAGAATATTATGTTGTATATGTAGTGTCATGCCATTTTATAAAATTTTATTTTAAACCTTGTTGGCAGAATGACACTCGAGGTAAATGTTATGAGTTTTTATCAAAACTTACGTATTGACAAGAGTATACATATTTGAGTGCTAAAGATAAATTTTCGAGGAAAGTATTTCTTTTGGAAATTGACAAACAAAATAGCACATGTGGTATCTTTTAAAGATTGATGTTAAATTGCTAAAGGCTTTAGCATATAAAAGGTTGTTTATTTAACTTTTGTTCAAATGATTTAGATTTTCTATAAATGCTATAAGTTGATAAAAATAGATCCTTTGAAGCTACTATGCTATGAATCTATTTTTGAAGTATCAATTATTTTGGGAGTTACTTGTGTTACCGAGATTGACTTCGGATATATTGTGTTCATTGTCATGAAACTACACGTGTCGGTGTAGGCGTAGATGGCCACTTTTTGGTATAGACTACGGCAGAGTGCTCTCCCTCGAGAGAGTACTATTTTGTGCTATTATTAGTATGGCTGAGTGGATTCGTACGGCACTACGATGAGACGACCTGAACAAGTAGGGTATATGATACTTGCCGCTAGGTACATAACTTAGTTGACCTTCTTATATCGGTGATGGTATAGGACTCCCACTGAAAGGTAAGGATGATTTTCTTATGTTTCGGCCTAACGAGCCGAAAGTGATTTCGATGATTTAAAGCAAATGGAATAATTTTGTATGATTTTATCAAAATCTTGGATTGACGTAAATGTTTTAAAAGTTTATACTGTGGGTTATTTTTCACTTGGTTATAATTTAAAATAACAAGGGTCATGAATTGATAAAATTTCTTATTGTTTTATATCAAATATTGGTGCATTATTTTTTATAAAGTTTGTCCCAAAAACTTGAGTTAGAGAGAGTCTATGACACTTATTGGGTACCTATGTGGTGTACTCAGCCCTTAGGGGCCCTCCTCCAGGGCCCTGCTTACTTTACATATTTTAGGATGATGTATGATACGTGGCATGCGGTCAGGCTAGGATGACTCTCTTTTCAAGGTATTATGAAGAACCACTTTTATTTTGTGGTAGCTATCATGTTCTTCCTTATTTTATTTTGTTGGAATTACTCCAACCGTTGGTTCTATTCTTTGATATAGAGGCTCCATAGATAGTTGTGAAATATTATAGTAACGGGATTGTACACGACATTCATGAAAGTATATTTATTTTACTTAGTCTCATTGTTATTATCATGAAAAGCATCATGTGTGATTTGGAATTGGAAAATATTTTATCATTTAACTTGAAAATGTATATGATTTTCAAGGAGATTCTGCAGTTAAATTGGTTTTCATGCATATGATTTGGGTGCATCACATGGTTTGGTTCGCTCGGGTCGGGTAGTGTGCCGGGTGCCGGTCACGTGGTTTTTGGGTCGTGGTAAACTTGATATCAGAGCACTAGGTTCTAAGTCGAGTCCTAGGAAGTCTATGGAGCCGTGTGAAGTAGAGTCCCTCTTATTGGTATGTTGCCGGCCACACTTATATCGGGGAGGCTACAATGACATCTAGGGAGTTTTTTTTTTCATACTCTATATCGTGCGTTTGTTCCTGAAATGAGAGTACGGATTCTCGATCGTATCGATTTCCTGTTGAGGAAGATATTGAAGTGACGAGAATGAAGCTCAATGTTCAAGTTATAGTACGAGATATTTGAGCTAATGGCCAGAAAGTGCCAGATTTGTTCAAAATGGAAGGATAAGTTGAGAATAGATTGGGACTGATACAGTCAACACGCATTACTTTGGTAAATAGGAATTTTCAGTCGAATACTGAGAAATCATGGAAGAAAATATTGTGACGATGCCAACTAGTATTGTCAGGATGGTGTCCTGACTTATAAATAATTTTACTAAAGGATGTGAATAAGGGCACATATGTTAGGCCCTAGATTTCAATTCAAGATCGTTGGTCAAGATGTTGGAGGGACTGTTTACTATGGTAATCACCCTTAATGAGTTTAGCAAAGGTACAAAAAAAAGAATATTGTAAGTGAAGATGTTGCATCTTAAATCATCATGACAAGGTATAAAGAGGTGGTATGGATCTAATTGATAAGTGAATGTGAATCATTCAAGTTTTGGTAAACATAGTATGACTCATAAGAAGTATGGCATAGTTAAAATAGTGTCAATAATGACCAAATACACCTTCCCTAAAAAAGGGACTTCTTGATCATCTGAAAAGGGAATGTAACAAGACAATCGAGATGACCCTTAATTGTACTTGACATCGGGTTTCCCCTAAGCATGATTGGTCATTATCATGATGGTGTCATATGTAATAGAAGTGGCACACAAGAAATAAAGTACCACGTGTAAGTACGAGTTGAGGATAGACGAAGCATGAAATATGTAAAAGATGGTCATGACAACCTTGGGTTCCTTCACATGATGAATGTGATACAAATAAAAGTCAATCTCTAATTATGCATACCAAGGTATGCGAGGATAAAGTATGTGAACTTAAATGGGTAAGCATGAAAATATTAAGGCATGAGATGCACAAAAGGCATGATTCTTGGAGGTAATAAGAAGCAATATAGGTTGTTAGAGAAGGGAAAAAAATAACGTGGAATGATAATCTTGAGTTTTTCTAGTCGAAGTATGTCTTATTTTATTCTGTTGAAATGATGAATTGTTTTTTGAGAATTTCCAAGAATGATCTCAAAGCAACTCTATATGTTCCCGATATTGAAAGAGAAGTTAACTTGTGAGTGAACGAATCCTTATGATTCAAGAAGAATAAATATAGAAATGGCTCATGTGCTAAGTTAAAGTTGTTGGAAAGTTACACATATAAGGTGTACGACGCAAGGCTCAAAACAATGATTGAAAACAGTTATGGTACGTATTTAGAGATTGAGAAGTTACAAGAATTCTAAGACTACATGTTAATGTGTCATAAATCCCTACATGAATATGTATGGATGAGATCAACAATACCATGAAGAATGGGAAAATATGCAAGTATATAATAATCATATGAAACATGTTGATATAAATACATGGTATTAGCTACGATCAAAAGAATTCACATTGTGATGAAGACATGAGGTAATAAGACCCTACATGCATGCCATCTTTATCATAAGTATTAGCCTACTCGGTGGGATACCATCAAAATAAAGTTTCATGAAAGGATTTAAGAGCAAGAAATATAATTTCAGAGATATATAATACGGAATCTCATATATATATATATATATATATATATATATATATATATATATGCGGCTTGAGAACGCGATGGTTGCATAAAGATAGGATGTGTAAATCTTACATGTAGTATTTTGAAGATGGTATATGTTGTGAAAAGTTATATAATGATATGTGGATTTAGCCTAAGGGAGTCACACTTGTTCAACATATTTAAGCATGAGATGAGAGGCGCAAGGTAGCCGTACTTGCTAGAACTGTATTAAAGCATGGATTGAAGGATGAAATATTAGAAGAGATTTCAACGGTAGAGCGAAGATGAAAGAGTGAAGTTCTAACTATAAAGATGCCGCAAGGGCGGAAAATAATGGCCCTTAGCAATATATGTTGCAGCTAGTAGCGACGTGATACTTGGATATGGAAATTAACAAAGAAAGTTCCTACGAATATAACCAATATATTATACTTTCAGAATAATGAGAATATCGGTATAATGATGAAATCAAATACAATGTACGATGAAAGATTAAGGCAGTAAAATAGAGATTTCTAATTGGGGGATAAATAGCCCGTAAAAGTAGGTGAGCATGTAAATGGTCCGAGAAAATTTATCCGAAATTTCAGTTAACTCTTTGAGTGGTAGGTAAGAGTTTTAAATTTCATTTGCTCCTAAGTGGGGGTGTGTTTGAGTAAGCAGATGTCACTTTTAAAGTGATGGTTTATTAAAAAAAGGAAAGGTTATAGTTACTAAAAACAAGACGAATGAGGTATTATTAGTAACCTTTATGATCAGAAGGGTACAATTTTTATGAACTGCTTGTACAACAATTACAAACTCATTACGAGCAATAATTACGATGTTCTGCATCAGGGATGTTGAAAATTATGTCTGATAGTCAAGGATTTAATAGACCAGTCGAATGTATTCCTACAACTTGGGGGCATGTGCAATTTGAATTAAATTCAAGTATTGCGAAGAACGAGGGAGTATTTTGAATTATACGTGAAATTGTATGGATAAGGGGGTCCTTTTAATATGTGCACACTTTGCACGGAATAAAATAGAAAGGGGTAATGCAATGCTTTTTCTTAAATGAGAAGAGACTCTTCTATACAAAAATAAAATGTGCCAGTAAAGGGAATGTGTTCAAAAAAAGAGCACTAATATTAAAAGGGCGCAAGTACCATCGTGATAACGATGACTCTCAATTGTTGAATGCTTACGAGCTACGGTAGCATGTCTATGGTGCGCATGGAAATAAATGTAATTTCAAGTTTTTGGTAGAAAAATATCGCAAGATACTCAATGGTGTCAAGGAATTGGTAAAAGTTAAGAAAAATAAAACTAGAACACGGATATCCGCGAGTAGGTGGCAAACTAGTGTCATGAACTCAAACGAAGTGAGATGAATTCTTTTAGAGCAAACTTATTGGTAAAAATAGTTATCAAGTTATGGGTCTAATATGAGCTCTAAAGGTATGAGCAAAAGTGGGGGTATGTAATTATCATATGATGGATAAATCTGAGACAAATATCTTATTAATCTTTGTAAAGAATAAAAGAATATTCCAAAATAGTTTTGATTATTAGTGAATATTAAAAGTTTTAAGTGGGAAGAATTTTCCTGGAAACAGGATTCATAAAGGACAACAGACTAATTTGAAAGTATTCGTTATAAGGAAATTTTGAGACTACGAGTGGGAATGAACAAGTTTTGCAGATACCAAGTGGGAAATATAACTTCGATCTCATAAACTATGAGATATTTCCTTGAGCAAGCTAAGAAATTAAGGGGGCATGAAAATAAATTATTGTTTATTAAGGAAGTCTAATCACAGAGAGATTTTTGATTTAGTTGAAGATACTTTTCAGTTACTACTTGATGTATGCAGGACTAAATAAAATACAGGCATGTATAATAGTGATATGGGAGCTATGTATAGTAGCAATTATTGATATTGAATGGTATTCATATATGTTACAAGTTAAAAGTTTTAAAGATTTACATTTGATACACTTATGGTATATGTACGGCCGAGTGGAGTCAAGATGGTATATTATATTGTGTATTGTTAGTTGTTGAGCGATATTGTTATTGGTGCTCGTGTGGAGGCTTGTTCTGGACAGGTTAAAGTTTTTGGATATTCCTATTTATAGGGGAAGCTCTGCTGAAATTTTTAAGAATTTGTAAAGATAGCTAAATTTTGAGGGCCATAAGTAAGTTGAGATTTTGGAAAGGATGTTTAAGACCCATTTATGACTAATGGTTGGAGGTAAAATAATGGTAACTCTATTCTTATAAGTGACTTGTAAAATATTAGAGGACGAATGTTCTTAAGTGGGAGAGAATGTAGCACCCCGAAAAAGTTTGAAGTACTTAAGCGATATTAAAGAAGTTGATGTGCGCTAATTATATTATTTTGTATGAAGACGAGGACTATTAATATGATGGATATCAATTGGATAGGATAATAAGTGTACGAGGCATATTATAAGTGATGTGGGTTCTAAGAATAGCCCTAAGTCCAAGTCATGTTGGAAATTACATGATAGACTAAAGTTCCAAAGGAGTACGCACAAGACCAAACTTTCGACAAGCATATCTACATATATATAAGGATTTATGTGATTTAAAACCTATCAAATGAAATATCATCGATTCTAGTTTCTAACGATTCAAACCGTTTGCCATTTGGACATTCCTACAAGAAGTAATGACCAAGTTACCAAAGGCTGGCGGAGGAGTCTGTGGATGCGAAGCATCCGAGGCCGCGTCCGAAAGAAAGACTGGCAGTGAAGTGCTGCCATAGCATCCACGTCCGCATCCGAGCTTCAAAGAGGAGTGAAGTGGGGATGCGAAGCATCCAGGGCCGCATCCGAAACCCAGAATCTAGGCCTATAAATACAAGGTCGGGGGGGGGGGGAGTATTTTGAGTATTTGGATGTTAGGGTTCTTGAGGTGAAGGGGCGATTTTGAGCTCAAATCAAGTCCAACCAACTAAGGTAAGTTGTTAATGATGTTTTGGGTTGATTCTTACTCAATATACATGAGTTCTAACATCATTCTTGCATCCAAATGCTAGATTTCATCATCAAATCCTCAAGAACACTAAAATCACTAAAGTTGTGATTTTTCAAGATTTATCTACTAGAGGTAATTCCAATGCTTCAAACTCATTTATTATGAGTAGTTAGAAGTATTTGAAGCATTTTTTACAAGTTTTAATGGTTGAAAGATTGTATTATAAAACTCTAGTTCATGTCATGAATAGTATTTTTGAGAAAATTAGAGAGAACATGAATGGTAATCTTGGCAATGAAATTTATGAATACAATGAACCTATGGAATTATTTGTTAGCAAAATATGGAAGTGATCAACTAAGTAATCACCCAAATTGTATATTTTGTAAGCGTTGATTATGGAAGATGATGAATAGTAACTTGGATGCAATGGACAATTGATGTAGTATCATTAATGACTTCGAATGGGTATTAAAACATAAAAATGAAGTTGAATGGTCTATCATGTAAAACTATTTGGCGATTTGAGTTGTTGGAGGCTTGTAGCCAACTTATGAGCCATATATGGATGTTGATCAATATCTTAGGTCATATTCTGATGTAATTAGGATATCTAATTGTAGATATCGACTGATGTTGAGCATTTTAATCAATATTGGAATGATGGAGGAGGATTGAAAGCTTGTGAATGTTAATAAAGCGAAAGCGAGGTAAGTTGATTAAAACTTACTCTTCTTGAGGGACTTTCTCTAAAAGCATGTTTTAAGTTAATACTTAAGTTGTTTGCAAATGTGCTCTCGTGCTTGTGGGGACAAACAAGTACGGATATCTCCATGTACTAGAATATTATGTTGCATATTTAGTGTCATGCCATTTTATAAAATTTTATTTAAAGCCTTGTTGGCAGAATGACACTCGAGGTAAATGTTATGAGTTTTTATCAAAACTTACATATTGACAAGAGTATACATATTTGAGTGCTAAAGATCAGTTTTCGTGGAAAGTATTTTTTTGGAAATTGACAAACAGAATAGCACATGTGGTATCTTTTAAAGATTGATGTTAAATTGCTAAAGGCTTTAGCATGTAAAAGGTTGTTTATTTAACTTTTGGTCAAATGATTTAAATTTTCTATAAATGCTATAAGTTGATAAAAATAGATTCTTTGAAGCTACTATGCTATGAATCTATTTTTGAAGTATCAAATGTTTTGGGAGTTACTTGTGTTCACCGAGATTGACTTCAGATATATTGTGTTCGTTGTCATGAAACTACACGTGCCGATTTAGGCGTAGATGGCCACTTTGTGGTATAGACTATGGCAGAGTGCTCTCCCTCTAGAGAGTACTATTTTGTGCTATTATTATCATGGCTGAGTCAATTCGTACGACAATACGATGAGACGACCTGAGCAAGTAGGGTATATGATACTTGCCGCTAGGTACATAACCTAGTTGACTTTCTTATGTCGGTGATGGTATAGTACTCCCACTGAAAGGTAAGGATGAATTTCTTATGTTTAGGCCTAAGGAGACGAAAGTGATTTCGATGACTTAAAGCAAATGGAATAATTTTGTATGATTTTATCCAAAATCTTAGATTGACGTAAATGTTTTAAAAGTTTATAGTGTGAGTTATTTTTCACTTGGTTGTTATTTAAAATAACAAGGGTCATGAATTGATAAAATTTCTTATTATTTTATATCAAATATTAGTGCATTAGTTTTTATAAAGTTTGTCCTAAAAACTTGAGTTAGAGAGAGTCTATGATATTTATTGAGTACCGTTGTGGTATACTCAGCCCTTAGGGCTCCCCCTCCAGGGCCCTGCTTACTTTACATATTTCAGGATGATGTATGATACGTGGCATGCGGTCAGGCTAGGATGACTCTCTTTTCGAGGTATTATGAAGCACCACTTTTATTTTGTGGTACCTATCATATTCTTCCTTATTTTATTTTGTTGGAATTACTCCAACCGTTGGTTCTATTTTTGGTATAGAGACTCCATAGATAGTTGTGAAAGGTTATAGTAATGAGGTTGTATATGACATACATGAAAGTGTATTTATTTTACGTAGTCTCATTGTTATTATCATGAAAAACGTCATGTGTGATTTGGAATTGGAAAATATTTTATCATTTAACTTGAAAATATATATGATTTTCAAGGAGCTTCCGCAGTTAAATTGGTTTTCATGCATATGATTTGGGTGCATCACATGGTTTGGTTTGCTCGGGTCGGGTTATGTGCCAGGTGCCGGTCACGTGATTTTGGGTCGTGACACTGCCTATCTGAAATGACCACTGGTTCTTCCTCATAAGCCAAGTTCTCATCTAACTGTACCGAACTAAAATCTAGCACATGCGATTGATCCTCATGATACTTCTGAAGCATGGAAATATGAAACACGTGATGAAATCCCGACAAGCTTGGTGGCAAAACAAGCTTATAATCCACCCCACCTACTCTTTCCAAACCCTCAAATAGACAAACGTACCGAGGGCTCAACTTGCCTTTCTTCCCAAATCTCATCACGACATTCATAGGCGAAACTTTGAGAAGAACCCCCTCACTCTCCATGAAAACTACATTGCGAACCTTCCTATATGTATAACTCTTCTATTTGGACTGCGCTGTTTGAAATTTCTCATGAATTAACTTTACCTTCTCCAAAGCATCACGAACTAGATTAGTGCCCAAACCCCAGGCTCAAACCAACCAACCGGAGAATGACATCGCCTCCCATATAAGTCCTCATACGGGGCCATCTGGATACTTTGCTAGTAGTAGTTGTTGCAGGCAAAATCTGCTAACGGTAGAAACCGATCCCACTGGCCCTCGAAATCAATAACGCATGCTCTCAACATATCCCCCTAGGTCTGGATGGTCTGCTCGGACTACCCGTCTGTCTGAGGGTGAAGCACAATACTCAACTCACTGCATGCCTAACTCATGCTGCACAGCTCTCCAAAAATGTGATGCTCAATCCGAGATGATATACACAGGCACACTATATAGGCGAACAATCACTCTAAGATGGACACGTGCCAACTGCTCAGAAGTATAGGAAGTCATTATCAAAATAAAATGTGCAGACTTGGTCAGTCTGTTCACAATGACCCACACAATATCAAATCTCCTCAAGGTCTGTGGCAACTCAACCACAAAATTCATAGTGATACGCTCCCACTTCCACTTTGATATATCTAACCTATGAAGCAAACCACCTTGTCTCTGATAATGCTACACTAATAATGCTTCTTTAAAAGCCGATACATCTTCTAGCACCTGGGTGAATAGAATATGACAAACTGTGAGCCTCCTCAAGAATCAACTTCCTCAAACCATCTACCTTAGGAACACCGATCCATCCATGAAGCCTCAATACCCATTCATCACCAATAGTCATCTCCTCAGAACCACCTCACTGCACCGTGTACTTAAATACAAGCAAGTGGGGATCATCATATTGGCGAGCATTAATGTGCTCAAACGAAGACGACTGTGTCACAATACAAGCAAGTACCCTGCTAGGCTCTGAAATATCTAACTTCACGAATCTGTTGGCCAAGGCCTGAATATCCGTGGCTAATGGCCTCTCCATGGCTAAAGTGAATTCCAAACTTCCCATGCTCTCTGCCTTTCTGCTAAGGGCGTCAGCTACTACATTCGCATTCCTCGGATAATAAAGAATGGTGATATCATAATCCTTCAACAACTCGAACCATCTATGCTGCCTCAAATTCAAATCTTTCTATTTAAATAGATGTTAGATACTCTGATGATCCATATACACCTCACAAGACACGCGATATAACTAATGCGTCCAAATCTTGAGTACGTGTACAATAGAACTAACTCAAAATCATACACTGGATAGTTCTTATCATAGGGATTCAATTGGAGCAACACGTAGGCAATCACCCTACCATTCTACATCAATACACATCCAAGACCAACCTTCGAAGCATCATATTAGACCGTGCATGACCCCGATCCTGAGGGTAATACTAAAACTGGAGTCATAAATGCCGTCTTGAGCTACTGAAAACTATCCACACACTCGTTTGACCACCTAAATAGAGCACCCTTCTGAGTCAACTGAGTTAATAGGGCTGCAATAGATAAAAATTCCTCCACAAAACGACGATAATACCAATCCAAGCCTAAGAAACTTCTGATTGAAATAGCGGTAGAAGGTCTAGGCCAACTCTAAACTGCTTCAATATTCTTCGGATCCAACTTGATCCCATCAGTAGATACCACGTGGACGAAGAATGCCACCGAGTCCAGCCAAAACTCACACTTGGAGAATTTAGCATACAACTTCTTCTCCCTCAAAATCTGAAGCACAGTCCTCAGATGATGCTCGTGCTCCTCTACACTACGGGAATACACGAAGATATCATCAATAAACACAATAACAAAAGAATCCATATACGTCTGGAACAAACTATTCGTCAAATGCATGAAGGCTTTTGGGGCATTATTCAGACCAAAAGACATTATCAAAAACTCATAATGCCCATAACGAGTCCTGAAAGCCGTCTTAGGAATGTCTGCACCCTGAATTTTAACAGGTGATACCCCGATCTCAAGTCAATCTTCGAGAACACTCTAGCACCCTGAAGCTGGTCAAATAAGTTATTAATTTGAGTCAACGGATACTTGTTCTTTATGGTTACTCTGTTCAATTTCCTGTAGTTAGTACACATCCTAATGGAACCATCCTTCTTCATCACAAACAACACTGGTGCACCCTATGGTGATACACTAGGCTTGATAAACCCTTTATCCAACAACTCCTGCAGCTGTTCTTTCAACTTCTTCAACTCCACTGGATCCATGTGATACAATGAAATAGATATGGGTTGAGTTCCCGGTACCAAGTCAATACGTAAAATCAACATTCCTATAGAGTGGCATGCCCGGTAGGTCTGATAGAAACACATCCAGAAACTCCCTCACTACTAGAACTGACTCAACTATAGGAGTATCATCACTAATATCTCTCATAAAGGCTAAGTATAACAAATAACCATTCTCAACCAACCACTATGTCTTCAGAAATGAAATCACTCTACTAGAAGTATACCCAAGAGAACCTTTCTATTCAAACCTTGGAAATCTTGGCATAACCAATGCCATGGTCTTAGCATGACAATCAAGAATAGTATGATACATAGATAGCCAGTCCATACCCAAAATCACATCAAAATACACCATACTGAGCAACAAGAGATTGTAACGATCCGACCGGTTGTTTTGAGTATTTTAGCCCCGATCCCCTATTTATGGCCTCCTATATGTTATATTGTAGTTATGTGACTTGCCGAGGTGTTTGGTTTTTGTTTCAGGTGAGTTTCGGAGTGAAATGAAATACATAGTCCCTAAGTTGGAGGTTTAAATTAAAAGAGTTGACCGTAGTTTGACTCTTGTGTAGACGAATCTAGAATAGAGTTTTGATAGTTCCAATAGCTCCGTATGGTGATTTTAGACTTAGGAGTGTGTTCGGATGTTAATTTGGAGGTCCGTAGGTTATTTCGGCGTGAATTGGCGAAAGTTAGAAAGTTGAAAGTTTGAAAGGTTGGAATGTTTGGACGGGAGTTGAATTTATTGATATCGGGGTCGGTTTTTGATTTCAGAAGTTAGAATAGTCCCGTCATGTTATTTATGAGTTGTGCACAAAATTTGAAGTGAATCAGAGTTGTTTTGGTAAGAATCGGCATTAGTTTTGAAATTTGGAAGTTCATAAGTTCCTTAGGCTTGAATTTATGTGCGATTCGTGGTTCTAGTATTGTTTGATGTGAATTGATGCTTCAATCATGTTCGTATGATGTTTTAATACTTGTTGGTATATTTGGTTGAGGTCCTGGGGGCCTCGGGTGTAATTTGGATCATGTTCGGCGAATTTCAGAACTTTGAAGACTGTTAAATCTTCTGCTATTGGTTTCTTGTACGCGATCGCGAGTGGAGGTTTGCGATCGTGAAGAGCTGTTGGTGACTAGTGAAAAGTTGTTCTATGTGATCACGATATAGGCTACGCGATCGCGAAGTTTGGAGAATCAGTGAATCGCGAACGCGTGTCATTGGTCGCGTCCGCAAAGAAGGAAGAGGAGGGGGGGGGAGTGGAGGTCCACGCGTTTAGTTCTTCGCAATCGCGTGGAGGGTTCCATGATCGCATAGATTGTGGACTTTGTGACGTTTGCGTGTGGAGTTCCGCGTTCGCGGTGAGTATTTTGGCAGCTAGTGAAAGTTGTGTTTCGCGATTGCTGAAGAGAAACACCTGGGCAGAATTTAAAGTTCCAAAACGAGGGTTTCATTTCATTTTTCATATTTTGGACCTAGAGAGCTCGGTGTGAGGCTATTATTTTGAGAGTTTTTCAAAAAAATCGTTGGGGTAAGTGATTCTAACCCAGATTGGATTATATTATACGAATCTATTGTTATTTTCATCATCCAATTAGTGATTTGAGTTGGAAATTTGGGAAAAAATGTGAAAACTTCCTAGACTAATTTTTTGGGTTTGCGATTTGAGGTCGGATTTGAGTAATTCTTGTATGGTTTGACTCGTTATTGAATGGGTATTCGGATTTTATAATTTTGGTCGGGTTCTGAGACGCAGGCGCGAGTTGACTTTTTATTTCTTTGCAAAGATCGTAACTTTAGTGTTCAAAATAGTTTCCTATAGTTTATATTTATGGTATGAACTTGTTTTGGCTAGATTCGAGCAGTTTGGAGTTGGATAATCGAGGGAAAAGCCTACTAATGGATTGAGTTAGCGTGTTTTGAGGTAAGTATCTTGCCTAACTTTTGGGGTGGGGAAATTACCCCTTAGGATTGGTGTTGTTTGTGATAAATGTGATATGTGAAAGCAGTATACACAAGGTGACGAGTGTGTGCACGTGCTAAATATGAAAATTTACCAGTTTTAGCTATGTAGATTCCTTTCATGCCTTAATTGAGTTACCTTAACATGTTATAATCATCATCTCTAGTCTATCTTCACATGCTCTGCTTGTTTTATCTCTTACTTGTTAATTTCCCTACATGTTTAGTTGAAGTTGTTGTTGTTTCCTCTATTCCTTATTCATTATTTAACCATGAATTCTTTACTTGAAGTTGTTATTCTTGGAATATCTTGTTGATGAAACTGGTATTGAGTTATAAAGGTTGTGATTCACATTGAGGTAAAGTGTTAAGTTGTGAAATACTATTATGTTGAGTTATTCACTTCCGGTTGTTATTGTTGAGACTCTTGTGTACATTGTGGTTGAGCCATGTTCTCTTTATTATGAAAACACTGTTATTGCTGCTTTCTTTGGCAAGTTGTGATATTGGGCACTTGAGGTACGATTTGTGATACGTTGTGATATTGATACATATGCGCTGGTATAAGGTTTTGGGGGTTGAAACGCATACGGTGAGATAAGGTGGGCTTGATACGCATGGCTTATAAGGGAACTACTAGAAGCCACGCAGTGTGATAAGGTGGGCTAAAACGCGGGAAGCTATTTCAGAAAAATAATTTTCAAAACTAAAATGTAAGGCTCCAGTGGTGATATAAGGAAAGATTGTGAATTATTCTTGTGATTTGAGACTACGAGGAGGTACCTCGGTAGTGACTCTTGTTGGTACTTCTCTATTACTTCACTTGTGTTTGGTTGTTTTGATTCCTTGACTTCACATTTCTTGTTTTCTTCCGTGATGCTTTATTTTCCTTGATTCTGTGTAGCTAATTTTGGCATATTGCTTACTTGTTCATTTCCATTGTTCTTATTATTGCACCGTTAAATTATTTGTCCTATTTATTATTTATTCCAGTAGGGCCTTGACCTGACCTCGTCACTACTCTACCGAGGTTAGGCTTGGCACTTATTGGGTACCGTTGTGGTGTACTCATGCTACGCTTCTGCACATCTTTTGTGCAGATCTAGGTACCTCCTACCAGCCCAGGAATCAGTGAGTTGAGTTCGTACTTGGAGACTTCAAGGTACACCTGCCGGCGTCCGTAGGCCTCAGAGTCACCCTCTATCTACTTTTATATCTTCCTTCTTTTATTAGGTACAATTGTATAGGGATGATTATGACACCGTTGTAGAGCTTGTGACTCGATATCACCAGGTTTTGGAGAAATTGTATATGTTGAGTTGTGAGTTTTCTTTATTAAATTGTTGAGTATTTGAGAGTTTACTTATTATTTCAGTTATTTCTGCTTGTTTGTTAGGCTTACCTAGTCTTAGAGACTAGGTGCCATTACGATATCCTACGGAGGAAAAATTGGGGTCGTGACAGAGATCAACACTGGTCTCGTAGCCCCCAATAGTAACCAAACAAGACCGACATACATGATCAACCACAATAGAGTCACAAACATGTGTAGATACATGAACAATGATATTGAGAGAATTATGGGGCAAATCCAAATATGATACAAAGTAGATGCCATATAGGAATTTGTAGAACCAGGATTAAATAGAATTGATGCATCTCTATGACAGACTGAAACAATATATATAGTAACTTCATCAGAGGTCTTTGACTTCGGTCTACCCAGAAATGCACAACAGCGGGCCTGACCTCTGCCTCTAACACAACCCCTGACTACCTGAGCACCCCCTCTAGCTGGTGGGGTTGGTAGTGTAGCAACTAGAAATGGATTCACTACCTGAGAAACCTGTTGTGCCGCACCTCTACCACACCTGGGGAAATCCCTCTTGATATGCCCTACCTCTCCATACTCAAAACAATCTCAAGTTGAGAATGGCTGTTGAATCATATGCTGCCTATGATAACCTAAGTGCCCATTAGAAGAACCCTGGCCTTGAGGAGTACGGTAGAAACTTTGTGCTGGTAGTGCATTAAATGATGACTAAACTGGAGTGCCACGATCAGGCTGATACGTAAAACGTATTGGCTTGCTAGGATGGTCTCTCCCAAAATGATCCCTACCTCCAGACGAGATACCATTGAAATTGCTAGAATATCGAGGCTTCTTGCCCCTCGCCACTATAGCCGCCCTACTTTGAACCCCAATGCGCTCAATATTGTGCGCTATGTCCATAGCCGGAAGGAATGTAGTACTAGCATCTGCCACCCTAGCCATAGAAATTTTGATACCAAAATTCAACCCCTCACCTTCTCAACCTCGGTGGGGATCAGAAAAACTGCATGACGGGATATCTCTGTGAATCTCATCTCATACTCCATCACAGACATGCGACCCTGCTGAAGGTGCTCGAACTGGCCACGCATCTCCTCACTCTTCATGAGTGGGAATGGACTTTCTCTAAGAAGAGATGTGAGAACTAACTCCAAGTGAGTGGAAGTGACCCTGTTGTCCTGCTACTCTCATATGACTACCACCACCTCTTTGTTGTCCTAAACTGATCAAACCTCTTCTGATCCTCCTCAGACATATCGGCCTCCATTACCAGCCTACCAGCAACCACAAGAGGATGGTCTCCCAACTAGTACTACTCCCAGAGTCTGATAAACAGAAACAACATGTTTAGGAGTGTGAGTAGAAGGAGTCTGTACCCCTCCCCCGTCCTGAGAAGTAGTCGGTGCCACAAAAAGTACCCTGGTCTGTGCCAAGCCCTCCACAAGACCAACCAATCGAACAAGAGAATCCCAAAGTACTAGCAGCAATAAACCCCTCCAGGACCTGAGTTGGTCGAACCGGCTCACCCTGATCATACACCTGCTCCTCAACCGGAGCTACTAGTGGCTCCATAACGGCTGCCCTAGCAGGGGCTCTAACTGCATCGCAGAGTCTGAGGGGCCGGTGCATGCCCAATTGCTCCTGAAGAACATATTCTCATTATCTGCGAGAGATTAGAAAGAAAAAGATTCAAACTTCGAATCAATAAAGTCACACGATCAGAATGAAAGAAAGGAAGTTTCCTAACATACTGTAGCCTCGCGGAGATAAGTACAAACATCTCCATACCAATCCACAAGGCTCTACTAGACCCGCTTGTGACTCATAAGACCTACACAACCTAGATCTATGATACCAACTTGTCATGACCCAAAATCCCAACTCAAGTTTGTGATGGCGCCTAGCCGAACTTGCTAAGCAACCCATCCCCCAATTAGCATATAAGTATGTCAAGTAACAATTAACAGCTAAATAACTATTTCTAAATAAGTCAATATTAAGAATACATGCTTAAACGGTACAAGATCTATGAACACCGATACACAACCCATATATTGACCTGATACAAAATTCATGTACCGACCACGCTCACAGGGCCCAAGGTAACATAGATAATCACTTGACTCTGGAGGGACGGATCCAAATCCAAGGACATAGACGAGCGTAATAGCATCCCTCATAAGTCAATATTCGATGATCATATCAAGTGTGCCATAACTGTATCTCATCGCACGCTCACCCTTCATGCTAAAATTCTCAGTCCAAATCACGTATCCATTAATTAAATGCATGTATATGCTCAAGAATTATAGCTAAAAGGTGCACAAGGACTTTATATATATATATATATATATATATATATATATATATATATATATATATATACATACAAATATGTGCTCATGAAATATCTATGTGACTATGATAATTAAGTAATTTAACATATCAAGAATAATTTCTCGTGCATTCATAATTAATCACAAGCCTAAGCATGATTTTTAACACGAAATAGAGCAAATGTAGTCACATAAGTCAAATAAATCATAAATCAATGAGCACGTAGACAAAACAAGGCATATAATAATCCAATTCTACCCTGGTCTTGATATAAACTCGATAAATGCATATACACT
Organism: Nicotiana tomentosiformis; assembly: GCF_000390325.3. Taxonomy (NCBI): domain Eukaryota; kingdom Viridiplantae; phylum Streptophyta; class Magnoliopsida; order Solanales; family Solanaceae; genus Nicotiana; species Nicotiana tomentosiformis. The sequence goes on along the minus strand of NC_090816.1, from coordinate 38,664,079 downwards.
CACCACCACGTCTATACACCACCCATTACCTTAAACATATAGCAAACAAGTCAAATCCTAGGGGTTCTCTATTAACAAGGTTATCCAAGAGACTTACCTCTACGCGGTAATCTTAAAATCACCAAAAGTGTGAAATACTCAAAAATTCAACTCCAAACGGCTCAAATCTAGTCAAATACAAACCAATAACGACAAACAAAGCTATAAATCGAACCCAAACGATAAAGGTAGAATTCAAAAAATAAAAAAATCAACCCGAGCCCACCTCCAGGAACCCGATAAAATTCAAAAATCCGTACACCCATTTTGATACGAGTTCAAATATACAAGTTTCACTCAAAATCGATTCCAAATTGGGGGTTCAAATCTCAATTATTCAGTTTCCAAAAGTTTTACCAAAACCCCCCAAATTTTACTTTAAATTTCAAGCTTTTCGGTGTAGAAATCCAGAAAAAATCATGATATAAAGTAAAATCCAAGTATAAATTCTTACCTCCAATGCTGTAGCAAAATAAATCTTTAAAATCTCCCGCTCTTGAAGTCTAGAGCTCAAAATATGATAATATGGGAAAAATCCCGAAATTCCAACTTAAAGTGGTCTGCCGAGACTTATGCATCGCGATCGCGAAGGCCAAAAATGCCCAGCTGGAAGTTCCCTCTTCAAGATTGCAAACACTAAATCGCGAACACAGTCTGCGCCCAACTACACCTACGCGAACGCAGAATCCTATGTGAAAGAAAAGGTTGAACCACTATCTGGCGCCTCTCCATCGCGTATGCGACACCCATTTACGAACGTGAAACTTCTACTTCAGACCCTCTGCGAATGCGTCGGTTACTTCACAAAGGGATAGAAGAAAACTCCACTACCATCTCCCCCTTCTCCGCAATCACGAGACAAGCTCCACGATCGCGAAGCACTGCAAAACATCAGAAAACCAACAACTCCAAACAAAGAATAAATGGTCTAAAACTACCCCGACTTACACTCAAACACCGAGACCCCGTCTAATCATGCCAACAAGTTCCAATACCTAATCCAAACTTATTCAAATTCTCAAAACATAACAAATAACATCAAAACCAAGAATCGACGATCAAAACACATGTTAAGCTTTTCTTAAGTTCATTAACTTCCGAACTTCGAACCAAGCATCCGATTCAAGTCTAACCAATCCGGATTAAACCCAAACTTTGCATACAAGTTCCAAATGACAAAACAAACCTTTTTCAACCTCCGGAACCAAAATCCAAATCTGATAACCTTGAATTCAAACCCCGCTCAAACCTATGAACTCAATCTTATAAATTGCCAACTTTCGTCAAATAGCACCAAGACATTACAGGAACCTCCAAATCCAATTCTGAACATACGCCTAAGTACAGAATTACCATACAAACCTATTGGAACCCTCAAAATAACATTCTGATATCATTTATACAAAAGTCACATTTCAGTCAACTCTTACAACTTAAGCTTTTAAAAATCACATTACGTGTTCCAAATCATTCCCGAACCTTCCCAAAGCCAAACAAATTATCCTCGCAAGTCATAAAACAACAAAAACACATATGGTCACTACTAGAAATCCGCTAAAAACCGACCAAATATTTTCGACCAACGTTAGTCGGTCAAAAAAAGCGACCAAAAACCGTCCAGCTTGGACGAAAACTGGAATTTTTTTTAGATTTTTTTAAAACTAGATACCGACCAATGTTGGTCGGTAAATTGGTCAACGAATTGACCCAGCTGGTCAGACAAGAAAATTTTGGATTACCAACTAATGTTGGTCGGTAATCTGGACCCAATTTTTTAAATTTTAATAATTATTTTATTATTTAAAATATTTTATAATATTTAAGAATTTATTTTAAAATTACCGACCAACGTTGGTCAGTTAATGCAGGGGGAGCATTTACCGACCAACTTTGGTCGGTAATTATTATTTTCTGCAAAATAACCGACCAAAGTTGGTCGTTTATTACGTCAACATTGGTCAAACTTTTGAATAACTTTTATATTTACTATCTAAATATTATAAATGTAATTCGTTAACACTTTTGTAATACAAATAATGAATACACTAACATATACTATATATAACATGCTATATATGTAGTTAAAGTAGTACAACGAAGCGTGTTATATATATATATATATATATATATATATATATATACACACACACACACAAAAAAAAATATATATACTATAACAAGCTATATATATAGTTAAAGTATTACAATGAAGTGTGTGTGTGTGTATATATAGAGGTATAGCCATATATATATATATAAGAACACGAACCGCTAGGACCACAGGGTCGGGTTCTTTTAGGGATAGACTTGTGAAGATCCTAATTAGTAAATATAATTTATCATCAAATATATCTATTTGTAAATTGATTCATCGACTTATAACTTATTTAGATGCATTGATGAATATTAAAAACAAAACGTTTGACCTACATCGACTAATAGTAAAAACAAAACGTCTCGACCTATATCGATTAATCTATGTCATGCATTATTAGTGATAAATGAATGAAAAATAGAAGAATTAATACTAAACATCTTTGACACGCAAATATATATATATATATATATATATATACACAGGGTCGGGTTCTTTTAGGGATAGACTTGTGAAGATCCTAATTAGTAAATATAATTTATCATCAAATATATCTATTTGTAAATTGATTCATCGACTTATAACTTATTTAGATGCATTGATGAATATTAAAAACAAAACGTTTGACCTACATCGACTAATAGTAAAAACAAAACGTCTCGACCTATATCGATTAATCTATGTCATGCATTATTAGTGATAAATGAATGAAAAATAGAAGAATTAATACTAAACATCTTTGACACGCAAATATATATATATATATATATATATATATATATATATATATATATATATATATATATATATATATATATATATGGATCACAAATTAAATAAACGAAAGAAGTTATTAGTATTAAGTAAACGAGTTAAATTAATAGGTCAAATATGGTCAAACTTTAACAAGCTATATATATACACACTAACATATACTATAACAAGCTATATATATAGTTAACGTATTACAATGATGCGGCTATACCTATATATATATATATATATATATATATATATATATATATATATATAGGTATAGCCGTATATATATAAGAAACTATATATATAGCTTGTTATATATATATATATATATATATATATATATATATATATATATAGGTATAGCCGCATATATATAAGAACACGAAGCGCTAGGACTACAGGGTCGGGTTCTTTTAGGGATAGACTTGGAAAGATCCTAATTAGTATATATACTTTATCATCAAATATATCTATTTGTAAATTGATTCATCGACTTATAGCTTACTTAGATGCATTGATGAATTTTAATCGATGATTCATCAAAACATCTCGACCTATATATCGATTAATCTATGTCATGCATTGTTAGTGATGAACGAATGAAAAAAGAAGTTATTAGCATCAATTACAATATAGTGTATGTGTGTGTGAGAGAAATTACTCACATACTTAATTATAACTTAGAAATTTTACTTAGATAGATGCTATTATAATTTATTAAAAGTAAATAGTTAATATAATTATTTATAAAGATTATGCTTATAGTTTATAATTATTTATAATAATTGTATAGTTAAATAAAATAAATGCTTATAGTTTATAATATTTTAAGAAACAAAACACAAAAAAAAAGAATTTAATTTTTTTTAAAAAAAACCTGAACAAAGTTGGTCGTTTTTTGGTCAAACGGTCAACACTTAATGTACCGACCAATTTTGGTCGGTAATTCTGAAATCAGAACTGAAATAACGGGGGAACCCCTATTTCTCTCTTACCTTCCCCTCTCCTTCTCTATTTTCCTCACTCAATACCTTCCCCTCTCCTTCTCTATTTCCCTCACATAAAGCCCATTCCCCACCCCGCGTCGCCACCGCCCAGCCCCCGCCGTCGCCACGCCGTCGCCGCTGCCACTGCCACTGCTGCCCCTCTCCTTCTCCACCTCCTAAAAATTCTAGGTTTGAATTACAACCCATTTATTTATTATTTCTAGGTTTTGTTAATTAGTTATGAATTAGTTTCAATTGATTAGTGTTTCAATTATTTGAACATTGTATTTTATTGAGGATTAGGGTTTAGGTCTTATTTTAATTAGTTTTGTTAATTAGTTTTATTAACTAATTAGTTTTATTAATTAGTCAATTAGTTATGAATTAGTTTTAATTGATGAGTGTTTCAATTTTGAGTTTGTATTGTCTTGAATAGTTTAGTTAGAATTGAATTATTAACTTTGTATTATCTTGAATAGTTTAGTTAGAATCTAGGGTTTAGGATTTGTTCTTGTGAATCGAACTTTTAGGGTATGGGTTGAATTTCTTTAGTTTAGTTAGTTTATGCTTAAACTCATAGGATATGAATTGAAATTTTAGTTTTTAGGATTTATTCTTGTGAATTGAACTTTTAGGATATGAATTGAACTTTTAAGATATGAATTGAACCTTTTGGATATGAATTGAACTTTTAGGATATAAATTGGTGTAATTAGGAAAAAATAATTATCTTGAATTAACTAAAAAGAGATTGGCGGATGCTTTCTCGGATGCTAGAAAGAAGAACAAGAGGCCTGGCTGGTTACTTGAGAATTTGTGGAATGATTTGCAAAGGCAATGGCTTACCGCGGAGTTCTTAGAGAGGAGCGAAAAAGGAAAGAAATCTCGCGCACCCGAGAAGGGAGACTCCTTGAACACTGGAGATGCGATCAGTCTAGGGACATTAAAAAGAAAATTGGTACGTAATTGCTTAAATTATTTTACTTTTCTAAGTATATCTATTCTGTTTATTAACTAAATTAATTTATTTTCAGGAAAAGAAGTATGGGCGTCCAATGAGTCATGATGAGCTATTCAAGGAGACGCATATTATGAAGAAGGAGAAAGAGGGGGATCAAGATAGGTCGGTCGAGGACCGGGCCTCGACAACATATGTAAGCTTTCAATTTTCTTTAAGCATTATAATTTACTTTTATAAAAATTTTGAAATACTAATTTAATTTTTAACGTGGAGGAATTCATCTGTAGTCATCCAGCTGGTGAATCGGGTGAGCCAACCCAACCTTCGGACGAGGCTGCTGAAAGAATATGGTTGGAGTTTGTTGGCGGTCCAAAATGGGGGAAGGTATACGGGCTTCCTACTAAAAACTTCCATCGCTATAAGTGTGGAATGCGAGGAACAGGGACTTCCTCGCAAGGCGAGCAACTTAATAGGGATAGCCTCTCCGTTATGCGGGAGACATCGACAAAGCTCACATCCGAGCTAGAAGCGGCCAAGGAAAGAGAAATGCTTAGAGATGCTCAATTCCTTGGCATGCAAGCTCAGATCAGAACTCTCCTATTTAGTGGAGCTTTTCAGTTGCCCCGATCTCGTGAGTCATCTCCAGAGGGTCGACCTCCACGTGATCGTTCCTCTCGTCCTGCTCGTGATCGTTCCTCCCGTCCTCCCCGTGATCGTTCTTCCCGTCCTCCACAAGACCGTTCTCTATTCCGTCTTGTAAATGAAAGTTCATCAGACAGTGATGATGATGTCACTACAAGAAATATGAGCTATGACGACATTTAATTAGTGACATTTATAATATATGTAGGGAAAAGGTTCATTTCGTGACATTTGTTAACAAAATGTGGCAAAAATACTAACATTTGATGACAAATGACAGAAATACTGTGACATTTGATAGAAATGTCACATAATTAAGAATAAAATGACATTTAATTAGTGATATGTACAACAAATGTCAAAAAAATTACTAGTTTTAAAAAAGAAAGAGAATTTGTTTTTTCCAAATCTCCCTCTCAAATCTCTAAAAAACCCTACTCCGCAACCTCCCTCTCTTAGAACAATTAAGTTCATTTTCCCCCTCCCCAGTTTCTCTATCTCGTCCGAATCCTTACACCCCAACCATGAATATCAAAATCCTTCAGGAATAGCAGTTTGAAATGTATTCTCTTCTTGCTTAATTCCCTATTTCCTTCTCTTTGTCTATTGCGCATTGGAATAACTCTAGGTTAGCATTTTTCTTTATATCTTGATTGGATTCGAATTCTTCCTTATTTCTTGTGAGTGTTTTGATTTCTCAGAGGAATTCAATCATATTTATTGCATTTGCCTGTGTCCTATGTATTTGCAACAGAGGAATTGGGAGTTTAGGGTTTTGAAGCTTAATCTATGTTCTGATTTTATTTTGTGGTTGTGATCGTGTGGTGATTTGGAGATATGTTTGTTTGAATGGAGGTTGTGTGGGGTATTATTACACAATATGCTAATGGTGGTATTACATTCATAGATTTATGCCTTACGGCTGTTTGACAAAATGCCTGATAGAGCATCTTAAACACTATAATCTTCCCTATTGTTTATTTATTTCAAAATATGAACTAAATTGATGAGTTTTCCTCAATTCTTAACTGATTCAATGATGTGCAAGTCAGCAACAAAGGATTTTTCAAATTCTCTAAGACTTCCTTTAAGTTAAATTGTCAAGATATGACGTTAAGTTTGTTTGCGTCCCTTAAATGTCTTATGTTTCTCTTTGGGTTCGCGTTGTACTACAAAGAGCTCAACTTAGAGATGTACTAGTTTTGGGGCTTAATGTTACCAGGTATTTATTCTTGTACACTTAATAAACTAGTTAGTTGCATGATCTTATTAAGCAGTCATCAGATATCATGAAAATATTATCTTGCACAGAAGGAGAATGCTAGTAAGTAAACTTCACATTCATATGTATCATTAGCTTTATATACTAAGGGCTTGTTTAGTTAGTACAGTATGGTAATTAACTCTTGCCTTTCAAAGGAGAAATGCTATAATGATAAGTCTGCTATATCTACATATAGGGTGCTATCTACTTTGCTAATTATTTTTGTCCCTACGGAAATTATGCAATCGGTCGAATATCTTTAGAATTTACTAGGTTGAAATGTACCGATGGCTATGCTGGTTGATTAGGTGAAGAATAAGGTAGCACACATGTACTGGACTTTGTGTGTGTGATATGGGGTTGCAGTGAGAAAGTCCAGAGTGTGGCAACTTATGGTAAGGTCCTTGTAAATTTGATGGCCATATGACATCTTTCTTTCTTAAAATTATGTGTTTTTACTAAGGGAATTTGTTCGTTGGTGGCAAATAGCTTGTGGAATACTTCAATTAGTAATCTTATAAGGATACTCGTGACAATCGCTGCACTATATAAATTCATTTTATTAAATCGTTCTTCCATGTAGATTATGCGATCTTCTTTTGACTCACAATCACTTGCTAATTTATTTCCTAATTTATGAAAACATAGGTTGACTACCTCAGCAACCTTGTTGTCTCAATTCAATAGAGTGTCAAATGGGTGGAAGCGCAAGGAAATTGGAGTTGAAGGGATGTAGCAGAAAAAGTGGAAGAAAGAGTTGAGGAAGTGAAAAAATCTGTTGCAGAATTTGCTACAATTTGCTTGTATCGAGCCTAATAGTTTCTTTCTACCATTGTTTAATTGTAAGGATGTGCTGCTATTCACAAATACATTGATGTAATTAGTTACAGAGATTTTTTGTTTACTTATTTTATTACAGTTCAAATTATATATATTTATTGACATTTATAGGTATTTATTTTAGAAATTTGATATTTATACTTTCATGTATAGCAATGTATAATATTAGTTTTATATTTATATTATAATTGTCCTCTCAAATGTCAATGAGTAATTTTGACATTAGCAATATATGCATTATACAAGTGTCGCTAATAACTCAAGAATTTCCCGACATTCTAAATATAAGTTAGAAACCAGTATTAACTTATCGACATTATGGGAAATGTCACAAATTTTAAAGTGACATTTTCATAAAAGTCAATAAATAAATGTCGTAAATCTTTTTCCGGCATTAAAATAAATGTCAGAAAATTCACGACATTGAAATTTACGACATTTGGACTAAGTGTCAAATAAATGTCGGAAAGCGATTTTGTGACATTTATGTAACTTATTACGACATTTATAAAATGTCGTCGTAGATCATATTTCCTGTAGTGTGTTGTAGAAAATACCCCTTGACTTTTATATACTTTGAACTAGACAAATAGAACCAGTTTTGAACTAGTTGTAATTAGTTTTAACTTGGTTTTGGATTTTTATGTTCAATTGAACTTTAATTTATTAGTTTTAAAGTATTTGTTGAATGTTTTGGTTGTTGTTGTTGTTGTTGTTGTTGTTGTTGTTGTTGTTATTAGGTGTATTGGTATGCTGGCAGGTGGTGTAGCTGCCAAAACAGGCATTTTATGCCAAAATTAAACCCAAAAAAACCGACCAAAGTTGGTCAATTTTAATAAAAAAAAAATTTATTCCAAAATACCAACCAAAGTAGGTCGGTTAATGAACATTGAATTCCCAGAATTCAACATTACCGACCAACTTTGGTCGGTATTTTGCCTGCACTGTTGAGGTTACCAACCATAGTTGGTCGGTAATGTTTAATTTTAATTATTTTAAAAAAATATATATTTTCAATTACCGACTAAAGTTGGTCTGTTTTTTTAAATTTTAATAATTAATAAAAAAAACATAATTTAGTTAAACCGACCAACTTTGGTCGGTAAAATTAAATTAATAAAATATGTTTCCGACCATAGTTGGTCGGTAAGTACTTAAACTTGTCAGATGGTCGTTTTAAGCTACCGACCAACGTTGGTCGGTATTTTCCGGCCAACTTTGGTCGGTAAGCCATTCCGACCATCAAAACACCGTCCACACCCTAATGGTCGCATTTTAGTCGGTAATTGGCCATAACCGACCAACTTTGGTCGGTTTTTAGCGAATTTCTAGTAGTGGGGGAACATCAAATAGGAAAACAAAGCTCAAATACACAAAATGATCGGCCAGGTCATCACAACAAAAAGGCCCGCAAAGTTCTGAAGGAACGACATACTCCGGTTGCCTAAAATGATGGCAAAAGGAAGGTGACGGGGACACGCACTTCATTGGTGCTCTGAGTCGATACACGGTCAGAATGGTAGTCCCAAGCAATTGTGGGCATAATGCCTTGATAAACTTGGATTCCATTCTTCTGGTAGGCATGGGATGGACATCGCAAAATGGACCTTCGTTGAGTGCTAGACCAACATCGTTGGGGGAGAGGTTGAAGTGATATGTCAGAGATGCATAGACATGAGCTTCCGGAATGTCCTTGATGGTGGTGGTGGCTTTGAACGTGAGGCGCAGATTAGAGCGCATGGTGTAGTGCCCAACTTTGTTGGCATTTCCGTGCTGGAAGCAGTTATGGTTACCGACTTTATTAGTCTAGATAGGACCTTGGAACACATTGGTTCCACCGATTGCTATGCAGCGGATTGAGCCGGTGGTGGAGCAGTTCTGTGAGCAATCAGAAAGGGGACATCAGAATTCCAAAATTGGCATTACTTGGCTATCATAGCATCTAGCATTATGAACCAAGATGAACTATTATTCATTATCAAGGAAGAGACCTATTCGTTTCCAACATGATCTATGTTGATATTCAGGGGAGGTGGAAGATCAATAAAGTTGAGGTAGGTGGAAGCATCTTACAAAGGGCGAAGACTGCAGGCATATGCGAATGAAGCTTCTTGAGAAGCAACATTGATCAGTTCATTTTCGTCATGCACACAAGCTTGGCTAAAAAAGGTAGCCATGAATCTTAGGCCATCGACATCGTTGTGAAATAAAGCTTCAGTGACAGCGAGTCAAGTAGCAGCACTGCAGATGGAATTTACACGGGAGATGAAGATGCTGATATTGGGAAGGTGCGAGGCAAATCTACTATTGAAGGAGATCTATCAGCCTCAGTCCACTCGGGTGTGGCGAGCAGAGAGGAAGACACATTGCCAAACTTACCAATGGCACTAGGAGAGAAGTACACTAAATTCGTGAATGTGAAGACCAGAAGTCATGGAATTCATAGACTAGTAAAGGGAAACATAGTCTCGAGCTCTCTCAAGAAGATTTAGAGGCTAGAGACAGCGCAGAGAATTTCAGCGCAATCCATCGCTTTGATCACTTGGAAATAGAGCAAAATGGAGATCTAGATCTGACAATAGGGGGAACCCAGCCCATGCAATTGTCTGTCCAGCGTTTGGTGGACACCATTATGTGGTCCATCTGGTTGAGGTAGTACGGGACCGAGATAAAGCAAGGGATGAAGGTGGATTCCCTGGGCTCGGTAATCCGTTAGAGAGGGAAGTTAGCAGCCGCAATAAGGATGGCATGGTCTCGATCGTCTAGTCTGAAAGAATATGGAGAGGAGGAGCTAGCCTTCTAGGTACAAATCGGGGGTGGCAGGCGATAGCAACAACCCGATCTGTTTGAGCTTCTTGATCACATTTAGCGACTAGGTTTCTGGCAGGATCAACAATGCTAATAGGTCCAACAGGATTTGCTGCACCATTGACATTAGCAGCAGCATCTAGGAGGGAAAGAATACTGTCCTGAGCCATTATAAAAGCTCAAGCTCAACTCAGCCTCTCTTGAGTTGAGTGAAATTTCTTAGAAGAAATCGACCAGTATTTAGTATTGTTTTTCTTGAGTGAAAAATAGGTACAATACAGTTAGAAATATATGCCACCACATAAAGTTCAGTTCAGTTGTAGTGGTGGTTCTGCCTTGCAACGAGAATCTGAAATTATACCAAATATTAGTCCACATCCAACAATACAGTGTTATTCTATTTATCCAAATTCAATAAAGGATGAATATCGATCCTCCTTTTCTGATTGACTGAAGTTGCAAGAAAAGAAAAAACTTTAAGGCTTAAGAAGATCACGATACAGTGTTGCTTTATTGATCCAAATTTAACAAAGGATGCTTGTTAACAGAAAAGATTCAGGAAAAATCTCAGACTATGACACTGATTACTGATATTAATCCGCTGTGCCAAAGAGGAACTACAACTACAAATTTAAGGAGAGAACAGTTCTGAAAATGTATATCCTATTTTTACATCTTTATTTGTCCTTGGGAAGGGTGGACGCGGGAACTTCTCAATTGTATACGGCACAACATACATCAACATGAAATTAACAAAAGTTGCAGGCTATGACGTGCAAGGACACAATAAATGGTTTATTGATGTATGCTTTTGGTGGAGCAGCTAAGAGATTCCAATATAATTTATCAGCTCCATCAAATAATAGGTTACTGGTCTTTGGAATTCATGACTTCAGTAAAAGACCCAATTCAAGTTACTAAGTGACACAGAGATTATTTTCCTTAATAAATCACAATACTCTTATGATCTTCATCCAGAAGTATCCATTAGCTTGTTTATCTATACACCTATATTTCCCTTCGGATAGCAATTTCAGTAATTGCTACTACCTTGTAACAAGGAGTTTGTGTAGAGGAGAACATGATTGTGATAATAACATAAATGTAAAGTTACTTCTCAAAATTTGACACAAATGTAAAACTAGAAGACCAACTTTGAAGCACTTAAAAGAAAACAAACACAAAAAAGATTCACTCAGTTATCACCCATGCAGAACAAAAGAGAGGCGATCTCATAATTCAATTAAAATAACACTACATTTTCCAAATTATACAACGGACCTCTTAATTCATTTCTAGAAGGTGTAGTGTTTGAAGCAGCTATCAAGTTGTAGAGATAAATACTATGCATGAACGGTCATGTATCTGATCTAGAGGCTATTTTCAAAATAATAATCATGAGTGGATTTTACTTATCAAAAAAATCATGAGTGAGTTTTATTTATCAAAAAAATCTTGAGTGGATCTAGGGTCTCCTAGTAAGATGTACGTTTCTTGAAAGCGGTGTTTGTTTTCGATAGCTGATATCAGATAAACTAGTTTGAAATGAAGGTTTGAGTAGTAGGATTCTAATTTCTACAACATACAGAATGTGCCCAAAGACATATCACTGAGCTCATAAGGGAGGTAGAGATCAAACATATCCTATCTTAAACGATGTGCTCTTTTGAATTCAACAAATCCAACAGTTTTCTATTGAATTTATTATATCAAATTGTTTTCCATCAATTTAACTTTAAAAATCATATATCACTGTATAAGAAAGTTGAACAACAAAGCAAATAAAATATTAAAAAAAGTTGAACAACAAAGGATTTTTATTGATTTATTCTCTAAGCAAATAGGTCACTTGACTCAAGCGAGGAACACCATACAGTAAATGTGGAACCATGAAAACAAATACTGTAAATTCGAAAGGTAAAATCGTGATGTAAACAATATTACCTCTAAGAAAGAGGCAATTTATGGATCATCAAACCTCCGCAGAGTGCCACCATCTATAAGTTGTCTTGCAGTTCTAGTAAAGCTCCTTGAGCCTGAAGATGGAAGGTGTTCTGAAGTCTTTCTACAACTAAATATTGTCTAGCTTGATTAAATATTGCATCCACGTCATTCGCTTTTGATGGATCTTGAACAAGCATTCCGCTACACAAAAAACTTTGATCAGCAACATGAAAGTGAAAATGCATCTTGAACTTTCAGAAAAACTAGATTGCAAAGGTTTTAGCCATCTAAGAAAATATCTTTTGAATTTTGATTTATGTCTTAGAAAAAACATTTGACTGGATATTAGTCTTCGGGTTCCTTGAGAAAAGGAATAGAACATAGAAATCTAGCTAATAGACTAAAGGCTTAAAAGAAAAAGAGGAACCAGCAGTTAAATTGAGCTCCGAGTCATCACATACCATAAAAAGTCTACCACTGCAAGCATATTTGATTTCTTTATGTCCCAGTGCAAACGTTTTACTAATACAGATTGTAACTAAAAAGTCATCACACGCTAATATATTTTCGTGTTTGAGTTCTATGATAGAAACTAGGAGTCCACCAAACAGCATAGGGAACCAGGTGCTCTATCTGTTCCTACAGTAAATAAGCGAAAAGTAAAACAAAACAGTATAGGAAACGGGTTCTCTATCTGTTCCCAAAGTAAATAAGCAGAAAGTAAAAGACACACAATATTTACGTGAAAACCTCCTTACTCAAGGGATTAAAAACCACGACCTACCTTAGTAGGATTTCAACTCCACTAAACCGAGCAAACTTCAAATTACATCCTATTGCAATCTACGAATTAAACTCTTAATCTCTTATTCTATTGTAAGCCCTTTGCAATAATTCTATTATAAATCAACAAACCTTGACTAACTCTAGTCAAGAACCAAACCAAACAATGATTGAAATTTGTCCTACAAAGACACTTCTTAAAAGTAGTGTAGGATTACAAGTGAAGAACAAAATAACAAAGACTCAACAAATCTAGGGACTTAAGATATCTTCAATATCGGGATCTGGTCCTTGAGGTTGTAGCGGCTTTGTTCTTGAGAGAGCCTTGAAAGCTGCAGCGGCTAGCACTTGAGAGAATATAATTTTTGGAATACAAGTGTTAGGTCAAACCTTGTATCATGTTCTGTATATATGGTAGCGCATGTGAGAATAGATAGGGACATTTCATCTTTTAATTTGGCCTCTAGCAAGCTGCAGTTGTGCTGCTATACTGCTGACAGATGGTACACTGCAATAGTTTTTACAGTTTTAGAGTTGCATATACGACGGCCAGGAGAACTGATCATATCTGATCCCTATCTGGTTCCTCGAGAATGTTTGACCAGCATTAAAACATAAAGTAACATATCATATCAAGACCAAAGGAACTGATCACAACTGGTTCCTATCTGGTTCCTCGAGACTGTTTGGAAAATCATCAAAACACAAAATAGCATAACTTATCAATTTTACCCTTTTTGATGATGACATACCCAGAATTGGTATTCCCCATGAGAACCAGATTCCCACATGTTTTCTCTACATATCATACTTATAATCAATATGTTAACAACATTGTTCTCCATGCGAAGCAGACCTATCTTTCATGCACAACACATCATATCAATTCAATTCTATTCCTCCCCCTGTTGACAACCATGTGACTTCCCCATTTTGGCATCATTGAAAAGAATAACAGAAGAATCACAAGCAAAAAGAAGTTCAACAACATTAACCCACGCCACTTGGGCAACACAGCATAAACAATAACAAGAATAACAAGTGAATATCATTGCATAAAATAGAGTGATTGCCCATAGTAGAGTAATTATAATAAAAGCACGGCAGTTTCAATCAATACAGAATATGACAATTTAAACAACTAAAGTGCCAATGTCATCAAACATAGGGATCAAAAGAGATAGGAATTCGATGGAATTTGGAAGGGGTGAAAGACATGGATCACTGGGCAGGAAGAAAATTAAGGGGCTAAGGCCTTGATGAGCTTGTCCATTCATTCATTCACAGTCATCTCATCAATGATCATCTGCTTTCTTAGGTCCTCCACCTATTTCCTCAACCTGTCATTCTCAGCCTTCAACTGAGCATTCTCTTCTACTACGGGACCACAAGGACCTACTTCTCTACCTCTTTGCCGAGTTGAACCATCAGTCGGAACACCAAGAATCTCCTCAAGCTTCTCCTCATCAAGAACAAACTCAGTCCCATTCATATACAACATCAAAGTATCATCATCGGTAATAGACAAATTTGCATAGAAGTTTTTTACTTCTTCTTCATAAACTTTGGGACTTAGAAGAACAAAGAGGTGATTCTATTTTTGAAACTCAACATTGTTAAGAAGTTCCTCCATTTTTCAGCAATATCAGAGTCAAACACTCTGCCTAACAATGCCTTTTGAGACTTCAGAGTCTCCTTCCTCTCTAACTCTGATATCTCAACCTTTTACTTCTTTAAGGAACCAGGCTCCTCACTCACACTACCCTTTCTTTTTCTGAGCGGTCGGGTCTCCCTCTTCTCCTTCTCAATTTGTTCACTCTTATCATCTGTTACATTTTTCTCAACCAGCTTTCTTTACTCTATTTTGCTCTTCTTTGAATTCTTTCTCATAAGTGGAGATTTTTCCACTTCATTCTCCTCATCCTCCATATTCTTCACATCAACACGTGACGTCACTTCATTATCAATCAACCTACTTTTCACCAATACTTTTTACTGGATCAAATGTTCGTTTAAACATAGAGCTCAAAATGGTCATCTTCAGAATCCTGAGAAGGATTAGAAAGACCAGGTCCCTCATTCAGTTCTCCTTTTTCCAACACATTCACCAATTCCCCCTGAGTTCCTTCACCACTTCTGCCATTCTTCAAGACTTCTACAAACCCAACAACAATTTCAGCCTCACTTTCTAGAATGTTAAATCGACCCTGTTTTCTTTCAGTTAAAGTCTCATCAAAATCTACCAAAGACTTCTTGGGGTTTTGATTCAGATGGAGTTAGGATTTTGGAAGGTGACGGGGTTGGGTTCACTTCTGGCATATTTGGAGAGGATGATTCCAGGTAAGACATGGTTAATTTTGGTTTAGAAGAAAAAAATCGGTTTTGATTGGGTGTGAGAGAAGAAAATAGTTTTTGGGGCAACAGGTCATTCAAAAGAGGTGTAATATTTTGGACTTCAAAAGTTAGAATATAGGCGGAAATAGCTTAATGGCATGGCACTCAAGCGGTTTAAAAATATATAAGTATTGAAGAGACTACTAACCTGAGTCACAAGAACTAGATTCCTTGACGGTTTTTGAAAATTTAAGCAAGAACCCCGAGAAGTGCAATGTCACTCATACTCGTTTTGTCCTAAAACTACATGTGTGTATACCTGTAATAGTACAAAATTGAGTTAGATGTCGTCAAAAAATACTTTTTAGCATTGTACCTTTCCTTCTTAACATAGAAGTCATTAAGGGAACTAGTTCTTAGTTGAGCTTGATCAAGCCTAACTCTAGACGATTTCTTTTAAAGTATTCCCTGCTCAACGCTTTAGTGAAGATATCTGCTACCTGGTCCTCCGTCTTGCAGAACTTCATATAGATCAGACCATTTTCAACATTGTCCCTCAAGAAATAATGTCTCACATCAATGTGCTTTGTTCTTTTGTGTTGCATCGGGTTCTCTGCCATATTAAGAGCACTTGTATTATCACTCAATAAGGGTACACAATCCATAAATACACCAAAATCCTCCAGTTGTTGCTTGATCCATAGTAGTTGTGCACAACACAAAGCAACATCCACATACTCAGCTTCAGCAGTAGAAAAAGTCACGAAGTTTTATTTCTCTGTACCCCATGAGATCAAGCATTGTCCTATAAAATGTGTCATTCTAGATGTACTCTTTCTATCCACCAGATATCCAGCATAATCAGTATCAGCATATCCAACCAAATCAAAATTATCTCCTGAAGGATAGTAGAGGACCAAGTCCTGTGCCTTGAGATACCTCAAAATTCTTTTGGCAGCCTTCAAGTGAGATTATTTTGGGCTTGATTGGAACCTAGCTCATAAACCAACACTAAAAATAATATCATGTCTGCTAGCAGTCAAGTATAGAAGAGACTCAATGATATACCTATACATAGTTTCATTGACAGGAGAACTAGGTTCGTCCATGTCTAGTCGAGTAGTAGTGGAAATAAGTGTATCAATGGTCTTAGAATTCTCTATCTCAAATCTTTTCAGCAGCTCCTTGATGTACTTATATTGAATGATCATAGTACCATTTGAAGCTTGCTTTATTATTTGTTGTGTTTCCAAATTCATCAAGCTTGTTTCGGAATACCCACCTAGTTCCAATCATTGTTCTGTCCGAAGGCCTAGGGACTAGGTGCCACACTTTGTTTCTCTCAAACTGATGGAACTTCTTGCATAGTAGCTGTCCAGTCAACATATTTCAATGCTTCATTGATGTTTTTAGGCTCAATTTGAGACAAAGGCTGAGAAGGCATACGTGTTCCTTGCCTTAGATCTAGTTTGAAACCGGAGTCTAATAGAGTGATTACATTTTGAAGGGGATGTGAGCTCTTGTGCTTCAAATTTGATACTTTAACTTCAGGATTCGAGGAACCAGGTTCCTCCATATTCGATCCATGATTTACATCAACAAAAGTATGACTTTCACTTCTTTGTCCAAGATCAGAAGTACCTGATACAACATCAGCAGCCCTATGTTCAGCTTCAATTGAGGTAATAGAGGGACTCGGTTCCTCTGTGCCTTCTGGAGATTCTGCTGCATCTTCTTCATCGCTCTACTTGACTTAACTCATCAAATCAGTCTTTCTATTTACAATATCTATAGTTTCACCAGGAACTTTTGTAATTTCTCCATCTTCATCTTCTTTGTTATGTGACCCTTTGCCACTTGATTCATTGAATTCATTAAAGATCACATGCACACTTTCTTCTACATAAGGAGTTCTTTTGTTTTATACTTTGTATGCATTTATTTGAGAGAAGTAACCAAGAAAAATTCTCTCATCACGTTTTTGCATCAAATTTTTCCCAAAGCCTTCTTACCATTATTGAGAACGAAACATTTTCATCCAAAAGCTCTCAGGTAATTCAGCTTGGGTTTTCTCCCATTGAGCAATTCATAGGGAGTCTTCTCGAGCATGGACATGATCATGCTCTTATTAATCAAGTAGCAGGCAGTGTTGGCTGCTTCAACCCATGAACCAGGTCCTTCATAACTAACTTTTGCAGCAAAGAAAAACTCGCATACCCTAGTCATCTGTTCCATAACTCACCATCATCATCAATGACACTTAGGCATGTTAGATCACCACCATTAAGTGAATCAAAGTCTGCAACATAGATGTTCTTGAACCTTTGGCTATCAACACCACTTCACCAATTTTGAGATTAGTGACAATGCAAGATTTGGACAAGAACTTCACTTCATTTCCCTTGTCACGGATTTGAGACATACTCAATAGACTATATTTCAAGACATTCACATATTATACATTTTCAATTGCATGGGAGAATGTTTTTCTAATTTTGCCAATACCAAGAATATTGCCCTTCTTGCCATTTTCAAAGGACCCACTCCCACCTTGGAAGGCCTTGAGTGAGAGAAAATTATCCATTCTTCCAGTCATATGCTTCGAGCAGCCACTATCCATATACCATTTTTGACTGCTTCCTCTAACTCCAACCTGTAGACAAAATTATTTATTAGACTTAGGAACCCATGATAGAATGGGCGGATCAAACTTCTTTTTGCTCATGCAGGAAACACATATTTTCTTCTCAAAGAACGAGGTTCCTCAACAATAGGCTTCTTTTCAACAAAAACTTTATTTTTCTGTAGAAATTGAATTTTAGCTTTACAATAGTCATTGTAATGACCAGTTTGACCATAGTGAGTACGCAACCAATTATCAACCACAGTTACATACTTGCTATGGGGATTATAGGAGGTTTTAGCCTTTTGAAACCCGATTCCTTGCCTGTTTTTACCATTAATCTTGTACATAGACGTTATTACATCAGAGGACCAGGTCCATTAAAGTGACTTATCAAAATTATTTTTAACCCTTTTCAGATCCTCCTGAAGTTGTCTATTCTTTTCAAACTCAAGCAGCAATACTTGTTTTAACTTTTTTAAGCTCACTCTCAATCTCAAGTTGAGCCTCACTAGCTACTTCTTTTTCTTTAGGGGTGTCCATCCATTTTTTTATTTGGTTTTTAATAACGTATTTCTCTAGTTAATTCTTCCACCCATTCCTTCAAGTCTACAATGAAAACTACCATATCATCCCTCTCTTGTTCCATGTCACCAATTTCTTCAATTAGAGCATTTTTCTCATTAATGAGACTATGATAGGCATAAATCAATACATTTGCTAAGGACATCAATTTTTTCTTTGAGTGAGTTTTTAATTTTTTTTTACACATCAAGAAAACTTACGTCATCTTCCTCCTTGTCCTCATCATCATCATACTTAGCCATGAGTATAAAGATTGACTCATATTCTGAAGAATCATTGTCAATAACAATCATAGATGTATCTCCTTGGTCATCCTCACCTTCAGATTCACTGAAGTATTCTCCCCAAGCAACCATAGCTTGCTTCACCATGTTGTCATCATCATCTCTTCTTTTGAACTTCTTATCATGACCAGGTTCCTCTTAGCCGCCTTATCAGTGTTAGTTTTATAATGATCCTGCTTATGAAGATGACAGTCTTTGATGAAGTATCTGGACTTTCCACACTTATGAAAGCAATTATTTCCTTTGAAATTCCTTTCTTGGAATCCCACCATTTCATTGAATCATCTTTTGGAATCTTCGAGTGAGATACACCATGTAAAATTCATCACTACTTAAGTCATTGTTGGAAGCCTTGAGAACCAATTTCTTCTCCTTCTTGGGATCTCTTCTTTCATGATCTTTCTTTCTCTTCATCTCATAGGTTTTGAAATTTCCAATAAGCTCGCCAATAGTCAGCTTCTGTATGTCTTTGGCTTCAGTGATAACATTAACCTTACTCTCCCAGGAACTGGTAGAACACTGCGTACCTTCCGGACCAGCTTGTTGGTTGGAATTATTTCACCAAGTAAATAAATTTCATTGATTATGGAGGTGAAACGAGTATGTATCTCTTGAATGGACGCATCCTACTTCATCTTAAAGATCTCATACTCAGTAGTAAGCATGTCTATTTTGGACTTCTTTACCTGAGTAGTTCCCTCGTGAGCCGTTTGAAGAGCTTCCAAGATTTTCTTAGCAGATTCACATGCCGAGACACGATTATACTCGTCTGGTCCAATACTAAACACAAGAATCTTCTTTGCCTTGAAGTTTTTCTCAACATCTTTTCGGTCAGCATCATTGTATTCTTTTATTGTCTTTGAAAAAGTCCTTGTTCCCTCTCCAACAGCCTTCATAGGGACAAAGGAACCGTCACAAATCATGTCCCAAAGCTTGGAGTCTTCAGCCATAATGAAGTCATGCATTCTAGTTTTCCACCATCCATAGTACTTTCCATTCAATCTTGGAGGTCTTATGGTAGATTGTCCTTCCTTGAGGTTTGGTGGAGTAGCCATGATGAAGATCATTTCTGGTGTTAACCTTTTAAAAAGAACCTGCTCTAATACTAATTGATAGAAACTAGGAGTCCACCAAACAGTACAGGGAACCGGGTTCTCTATCTGTTCTCACGGTAAATAAGCTGAAAGTAAAACAGAACAGTATAGGGAACCATGTCCTCTATCTATCCCCACAGTAAATAAGCGAAAAGTAAAAGACACACGATATTTACGTGAAAAACTCCTTGCTCAAAGGATTAAAAATCATGACCTACCCTTATAGGATTTCAACTCCACTAAACCGAGCAAACTTCATATTACAACCTATTGCAGTTTAGAAATTAAACTCTTAATCTCTCACCCCTTACAATAACTCTATTGTAGGCCCTTTACAATAACTCTATTACAAAGTAACAAACCTTGACTAACTTTAGTCAAGAAACCAAAACAAACAATGGTCGGAATCTGTCCTACAAAGATACTTCTTAAAAGTAGTGTAGGATTACAAGTGGAACAAAATAACAAAGACACAACAAACCTAAGGACTTAAGATATCTTTAATATCGGGATCTGGTCCTTGAGCTTGTAGAAGCTTTGTTCTTGAGAGAGCCTTGAACGTTGTGGCAGCTAGCACTTGAAAGAATATGATTTTGGGAATGCAAGCGTTAGGTCAAACCTTGTATCATGTTCTATATATATAAGAGAGAATGTGAGAAGAGATAGGGATATTTCATCTTTTAATTTGGCCTCTAGCAAGTTGTTGTTGTACTGCTGCCAGACGGTGCGTTGCAATAGCTTTTACAACTGTAGAGCTGACTGTACGACGACCAGGGGAACTGATCACATCCGATCCCTATCTGGTTCCTCAAGAACGTTTGACCAGCATCAAAACATAAAGTAACATATCATATCAAGGCCAAAGGAACTGATCACAACCGTTTCTTATCTGGTTCCTCGAGACTGTTTGGCAAATCATCAAAATACAAAATAGCTTAACTTATCATTCTAACTTATGTATATATGAAAATATTGGTGAGGATGCAAGTCGACAACAATCAGAGTGGCCCTGACTGTGAATTAGAGCATAGCTTTAAACAAATTGACTCACAATTATAGAAATCAACTAGACTTGCCCAGAAAACAATTATAGACACCAATTGGGACTGCCAGCTACTAGCATACTTTAGAAGGGTGGAAAAAGAAGGACGTTGAAAGGATGTCAATAGTATCTTGGTAATATGGATGAGATAAAAAAGAAAAGCCTCCAACGAGGAAGGCAGAATAATGTCCAATACAACAAAATCCATTCAGTTTATAAATGTTGTTTAACCTTGCTGACATAACTAAAATCAACAAGGTGGTATAATCAAGAAGTGACTGGGATAGGATGGTGATTACAAATGACAGAGAACCATGGATGATTAGATTATCTCACAAAAATATTAAAAAATAGAAGTTTGGAAGCACAGTCAGGAACAACATATTAAAATTGCTTACTCCTCATTAAAAAACTTTTATCCAAGAGTGTACTTCCTTGCAAATTAAGTTTGCAGGATAAGGAATAAAATTTTAAGGACTATCCTCTTTGCATTTTAACTTTTCTAGTCAAATGACCAGATACAAGAAAACCTTTTTCAGTATAGTTTCTATCTTCTCTCTCGTACCAGCCTTGAAGAAGTGGTGAGGACTCCTTCAACAAATACGAAGAACAAGAATGGTCAAAACCTTTTTCAGTATAATTTACTTCCAAAAAACTAACTTGTTTTTTGAAAACCAAAAAATGTCAAGCCGCCGTTCGGCGCACGGTTCAAGACTCAGTGGATAATAGACACGCCCCTCTATTATTCTCCACCTTAATAAGGTTTTAGTCAATGGCAAGATATGTGCCTAATTCACACATCACTTGATGAGCCATTACACTTAACCAAAGCCCTAGGGGTAAAGCATATGAGTATTTCTTTTTGACTTCAAAATGGTGCCTTAAGGAAGAAAGTATCTGCACAGATCAGAAGCTGACACAAAAGTGAAAATTCCTGTAAAGGAACTTGGTTTCTCAAGCTCCACCAAGGTAAATAAACTGCAACTGTTCAATGTCCGGGAAAAATACAGGAGGTTCTCTCCTAAGAACGGTAAAGTAATAAATTATTCTGTTTATTTATTCTCCTTGGGGCCTTAGAATCATTACTGGCTAGTTTAGTGAAAGAAAATGAAAGACTGTGATAGGTTTGTATAAATAGGATAGAGTAGGAGGCTTTTCGGCTTAAACCTTTAACAATAGCATAACAACGCCATGCAACCAAAGAACTCCTTTTATTTATTAAGAATAGTTAATTGATTTTTTTCACAATACAAGCATAGTAAAAAAAAAAAAAAGGAGCCAAAAGAGTAATGATACTAATAGATCATGTATAGGGGTGGCAAACGGGCGGGGTCGGGTCGGATATGGGCAGGTCAAAAATGAGTAATGCAAAAATAATTAAATTATCTGATACGACTCATATTTAATACGGATAAAAACGGATTAATTGGCAGATAAAATGAATAACTATATTATCCATTCACATTAGCCTCAAGCTCTATATGAATTTGCTGCCACTTTTTCGGGGTTCCTTAGGGACCGATTCACGGCCATAAGGTGGTCTATCACCTCGGTTTGGGAGAAAAGTTTTTTTGTTGTCGGAAAATCCCTCTCCGCACAACACATGAACATTACTGAAATAATATGAATTTGCTGCCACTTGATAAGGTATAATTTATAGCAAGTTTAACAGTATCAAAACTTGTGACTTTAAATTTTTCTATGATTAATTGTTAATAATATATAAAGTTCACAAAACTAAGTACTATGATTAAATATAAAAAATATACAAAGTTCACTTAAATTCTTCATCTGCAATTCAAGTAGTAAGGGATTGACTAGTTCTTCATCTGCAAATTCTCTTCATCTGCATGTTCTCTCATACATTCTCTTCATCTGCAAGTTCTCATCTATTATATGGGAGTAGTATAGTCAAGATTTCACATTGTAGTTCGTTTTTTGTTTACACCACTGCAACCAAGAGGAAAAAGATCAAACAAATGTATCATATTTTTTGCTTTAGTTCTTCTATTAATTAATATAATATTGACTATTAAAGGTCTAATCTGAAAGCTGAACAATGAAAATTAAAAGGAGCTCGCTCAAACCAGATCTCCAAACTCCTATAGTATACAACAAAATATCAAGTATCAAGACAACAAAATACATTAAATGCACCAGCAACATACAATTTGGAAGTATATAATTTTGACACTGCTTGATTCATCAATTGCAAATTAAATTTTGAGGGTTATCATACGATTTCGAAGTCATAAAAAATTACCACATAATAGTTAACTTCACTCCTCCAAATATTTCATACCCCAGTTCTGAAATGCTACTTTCCAAAGAAAAGGCCATCAAAATTCAGGTAATAAACCCAACAAAAAGAAGAAGCAAAAAGGTGCAAACTTTAAGGATAGGAAAATGACACTTAGAATAAAACGGGAGAAATTATTAGAGAATAACACCTTCAAACTTGTAAATATTAGCAGTAATATATCAGATCTTACGACAAAGATTGAAACTTTTGAATTGAACAAAAAGTTTCAACCAATTCTTGAACAAGGAGAGTGTAATGACCAGACCGGTCATTTTGAGCTCTAGCGCGTCGTTTGGAGGTTTGATGCATTGAGTAGCTTTACCTTATGCATTATGACTTGCACGTGTGGTTGGTTTCGAATATTCAAGGAGTTCGGAGTTGATTTGGAAGAATAATTCTCAATTCAAAAGTTTTAAGTTGGAAGAGTTGAAATAGGTTTGACTTTTGAGTAAACGACCCCGAAATCGGGATTTGAAGGTTCCAATAGTTTCATATGATGATTTTGGACTTGGGCGTATATTCGGATCGAGTTTCGGATGAACCAGGAGTGTTTCGGTGCTTATTGTGGAAAGTTGTCATTTTGAAAGTTTTGAAATTTTCTAAGTTTGATTTGAAGTGAACTTTGGTGTTATTAATATCCGTTTGGGATTGTGAGCCTTGGAATAGGTTCGTATTGTGATTTGTGGCTTGTACGTAAAATTTTCTGTCATTTCGGAATGTTTAAGTATGGTTCGGACGACGAAGTTTGAATGATTTGAAAGTTAAGAGGAGGTTTTGATCATCAATTTGTGATTTTGATTGAGGTATTGAGACTTGTTGGTGTGATTGGATGGGGTCCCAGGGTACATTTCGGGATGGTTTCAGATCATTTCTCTATGTTTTGTTGGTACTGGTTTCTGGTGTTGTTCTTCGCGAACGTGTAGGAATTCAAGCATTCGCGAAGAAGAATTATGGATGCTAGGAGTTTGTGCTACGTGTTCGCGAGGAAAGTCTCACGTTCGCGAAGGTTTGGGGCACAGGTTCATCGCATTCGCGGCAAAGGCATCACGTTCGTGTAGTTAAGGCTGGGTCTGAGGAAAGGCCTTCGCGTTCCCGAAGGAGAGGCCGTGTTCGCGATGGTTAGGCCTGGTAAGGCATCGCGTTCACAAGCGCTCTCTTGTGCTCACGAAAAAGGATCTTGGAGAAGGAGTTGGATGTGCTTCGCGAATGCGAGGGACATGTCGCGTTCGCGATGAAGGGTCGCCTGGGCAGTGTATAAGTTTGCAAAATGGGGATTTGGCTCATTTCTTATTATTTCTTCCATTGGAGCCGGTTTTGGGGCGATTTTGAAGTGGCTTTTTCATCATTCGTCACAAGGTACGTGATTTCTACACATTGTGATTTGTACACATTGTGAGATAAATACACGAGTAATATATAAAAATTGGTAGAAATTGTAAAATTTTGAAAGAAACTCTAAAATAGTATTTTTGAATTTTTACCACGAAATTTGACATGGAATTAGGAATAAATTATATATTTGAGTTCGTGGTATTATGACTAATATTTATCTTCAAATATTTTCAAAATCCAGGCACGTGGGCTCGGAGGTTGACTTTGTTGACTTTTCGAGCGAAGTTGGAAATTGTTAAATTACGAGTATTAGAGTATATCATGATTGGTTTGCACATTGTTTGACTAGTTTCAGATCAATTAACATCGGTTTGAAGTATTAGAGAGGCATTGGAGTAGATTATTGGATTTTCGAGCGAGGTAAGTCTCCTGTCTAACCTTGTGTGGGGATAACTACCCTGTAGGTATTAAATTTGATGTGTGCTACTAGTTATGGGTGCTACAAATGTACGAGGTGATGAGAGTTCGTACGTAACTAAAATCATGTAGATACCCGAGTAGACTTAGGACGTTATCATGCAATATTTGTATTACTTGAACTCAACTTGTTAGTTTGATTATCTAATACTTATAATTTAAATTTGATTAGAGATCATGTTAGGTCGAACCTCATTACCTTGAGTTGTTTGGCGAAAGATTTGATTGTTGGTAGAAGTGATGCTTACTTTATGTTTCATGTCCTTGTGTTGCCAATACGTGGCCTGTAATTCAATAAGTTTCTTTTCTTCCTGGGGATCGGGTCGAACGCCTCGGCAGTGCTATGAAATAGCAATATATATATATGAGATGCATCCATAGATCGGGATGTACGACCTCGGCAATGTATGTACACGACTTTATGGATCGGGTCGTACGACCTCAGCATAACTCATGTGTAATATCGCTAGGAGTCCGAATATTCATGAGATTTCCCTTTTGATCGAGACATGGAATTTACATGATATTCCTTATCTGTTTGAGATAGCACTTGATAATTCTTATCTGTTGAGATAGCTTATGATAATTGAGAAATTCACATGGACATTATGTTTGAGGATTATGATAGTTATCGTTCTTACCTCTTTACTACTGTTGTGCTTCATATCTATTTATAATTTATTTTACTGGTTTATAGAACCACTAGTCAATGTATATGTCGACCCCTCGTCACTACTTTTCTGGGTTAGGCTAGATACTTACTGTGTATGCGTTGATTTACGTACTCATGCTACAGTTCTGCATTAATTGTGCGGGTATCTTTGGTGGTCATTGGGGCGCATGAGCGCAGCTATTTAGGGGACTTTATGGTGAGCTGCATTCCATGTTACGATCCACAGCATACAGAGTCTTTATCATGTTCATTTATGTTATCCTGTTTATTTTTACATTCCCGACAGATATTCTATTAGTATTCTACTTCCTAGTATATGCTCATGCACTTAATATTGTCACCATTTCCTTTTCATGTTTAAATATTATTTTTGTATCACCATGGTTTTCTCCGTATTGATTTTTCTTTATTTAATAAAACTCATGATTTCAAAGAAAAAATGAATAATTAAGTTGATAGTTCACTGTAGGGTTGCCTAACGACGACGTTGGGCGCCATCATGACTTATAATAGGAATTGGGTCGTGACAGCTTGGTATCAGAGCACTATGTTCACTTAGGTCTCACAAGCCATTAGCAAGTCTAGTAGAGTCTTGTGGATTGGTTCAGAGAAGTCTATACTTATCTTCGAGAGGCTACAGGGTTGTTACGAGAATTTCTTTTTCTTGATACCTCGTCGTTCGATTCGATTTCATTGAAGCTTATGTCTTTAGCTCCTTCCTACTCATTCGAATGCGATGTTGAGCGCTTATTATCAATTAGGAATTGATGAATTATGAAGATGCTAGAGATATGGTGCAGGATGTTTTTCCCTGTGTATGCGGGCAGACTATTATCATCGCCTTGTGGAGGAGTGTTATGTCGTTCCAGCCTAGTGTTAGTTTTTCTTACGGTTTCGAGGCTATGCACAGTGCATTGCGATGTTCATGTGTTATTATCGCACAGTGCTGGTGTAAATGGTAGGTGTTTAACTATGTGTCACTGCAGTAAATGACTCGAGAGGAGGATTATTCGATTCATGGTTTAGAGATTTGGTATTTAATTCCAGTGGTGGAGAGGCGATTGGACTATGGATATTCAGGCTTTGGTTGACGGAGTAGTGAGATTTGATATTTCAGGACTTAGCAGAATTCTCGTTGGAATGCATTAAGGCTCGTCGGTATCATGGTCTTTATTTATTTTCCTTTGGGGCAAGGTGCAGTGAAATGGTATCTAAAAAGAGGTTATCGGAGATGACGGTGTGTTGCAATTTCGGAGTTGAATCGATGTTTCCTATATTGATAGTTTGAGAGAGATGATCCTTGAGAAGGCTTAGAGTTGATGGAATTCTATTTGTTCGGGTGCTACGGAGAAGGATCGTGATGTGGGGCGGCATTATTGGTGGTGGAATATGGGCATTACTGAATATATTGCGGTGGTTGAATTGTTAGCAAGTTAAGTATGAGCAGCAGAGATAGGGTGGTTCGCTTCGGTAGGAGGCTAAATCAAAGTGGGAGTGAGAGCGTATCATATGGATTTTGTGGCAGGGTAGCCACTTGCTTTGAGAAAACTTCGTACGATTTAGGTCATGGTAGGAGGAAGACTAAATCTATGTATTTCGTTAGAAATGGTGGCTTCTATACTTAGGAAGTTTGTATATGATGGAAAGGGGTTCGCTTGGAATGAAGAAGGATAGGAATACTTGACTGTCATTTTAGGATGTTATGTGGCTTCGAGTTTCAAATGTATTGTTGGACCTTCAGTTGATGCTAATGGGATGAACAGACTCTTACAGTTGGCGGATGAGCGTGGACTTGGAAAAATTAATTGATTTCATAATGGATGTGGTTATGGCTATGCCGTTGGAGGATGTGTGAGGTTAGACAGGTGGGCTATATCATGTGAGAAGGTTAGGGGTTGCATGAATTCTGTTGAAGTTCCTATAAAGAGTTCTGCCTTCTATCCAATAGTAGGCATGTACTGCGATGTGAGCATGGATCGCTTGAAGAAAATGGTACGGCTATCAGGAGGTCAAGTGTGCGATTGTGGCAGACAATTTGGGATGTGGCAGACAAGTGTACCATCTTGGGTCACGTGGTTATGTGCCTTTGCAGTTATGGGTTATCAGTACGTTGGTGGATTAGTTATTGCTAAGGGAAGAAAACATCAGAGGTAATTCGAGCAAGGGATTTGATGGAGTTGTGCTACGTGTAACCTTATTGATATGTGAGGGTTGTGGAATGATTCAGATTTTATACATTTGGTAGATGTGATGTACAAGGTAAAGGTTTCATCCGGTTGCTTCATTAGAGTGTTGATTTGCTAACAAAGCACTAGTTGTTTGGTTAAATAATCAAGACTAGATTAGAGTGTGTGACTCTCAATAATAGTTCTAGTGGATTTGAGATTTAAGGTCTGGTGCTTAAGGATTTTCGGGTTTGTTATGTGGATGAGGTTCGGTTTTGCAGCAGACTGTGAAGGGTACATAGAGTATTTTAATGTTATTATGGGGTCTACGGTGCAGCATTAGAGAAACGGCAGAAACAACTACGGATTCGCAGAAGATCTAATCAGCGCAGATGTATTATTGGAGATACTATTGAGTGCATGGGGAGGGTATAAAATTGCATATGGGTATTGAGACGACGTGGTCTCGTGATTTGGGTCACTCTAAATGGGTGTTGATTGGATCCATAGCATGCTGGCAAAGAGAGGTGCTACCTTGAAGGCAAGTCAAAAGAGAATTGGAAGAAGCTGAATCAGTCTTGTAGTGGTCTGGATCAGCATGGTTAAGGAAATGATCAGTTCCTTCGGTGTGGTAAGGCTATACAGGTGTTTCGTGGTTATACTTGCGGGCTTGACAGCCTCCGTAATCAGGCTATTTGATGGGATTATATCCTGATGGTTTGGTTATGTGCAAATGGGTCCCGAATGGTTATGACGGTCTCAGCCACAACTTGATTTTATCTTTTGCGGTTATGGGGAGTTGGTTGTGTATTGCGATTCTTCTTTTGAACTGAGTTAAGTGAAAGGGTTCTGGACGATAGAGTGGTTATCCCACTGGTGGTTTAGTATTTATGATAGGATTTTTGTACTCTCGTGTAATAGAATAATAGGTGCAGTGAGCGGTGTGGAAATAGGAATTTGAGGATCAAGGTTGCGGTCCAGTTTTGACAGGAATGTCACGAGCTCGACAGAGTTGGGGGGGGATTTCAGATATCCAGAGTATGCTGGCGCTATTTTAGTGTCTCTTGAGAATGGTGTATTGTGGAAGAGGCATTGTGTACTGAATTATGGATTCCATATTTGTATTGCAGAAATAGTATTGTTGGTAGCCATAGATGTGCAGATTTTGCTACCTGGTGCGGAAGGTTGTGGGAGTATCTCCCGCGAGAGGATCGTATAAATGTGATGTGTCAGTCATTTATGTGGTAGAGATTGAAACCACTTATAAAGATTCCGGTAATGTCTCTAATTTGAGAGTCTATGTCTAAGAGACACTATGTTCCTTAGTTGCGGACTGTGGAAGTTTGTTCCTGATTTGACGGTTGATCGTATGTGTCATTGATAGGTCATTGTGGATCCTTGGGAGGTTATAGACCTATTTTGGGATGATCTAACTTGGCCTTGAGGTCCCTGGGTAGGCCTGATATGAATGTATATTCTATACTAGATCAGATATGCTTACTCGGCATAGCATTGCTTATGGATAGGTCTTTGGGAGTGGTGGATGATATTCTTGCCTTCGTCTATTTCAGGTGCTACTCTTTTATGCCATATGGGTTGTGAGACGGCTGGATTATTCACACGTGTGTTGTGATCCTATGTAGCTTATGGTGTTATATGAACGAGATGGCTCTCGAGGTGCAGGTCATTTATTGCACCTTAGTCGTGGTTGGCATTTTGTAGCGCATGGTATTATCTGTCTCTATAGGGTTGTGTTTATGCACTTGTCATGCTTGTGGTCTATATTCTGGCATTTCCCTGGGTATGAGCATTTTGGCTCGATGGGTATTTCCTTATTGATTGTTATGTGTGAATCGGGCGGCATGCCACCGTGGGTAAGATATTTAGATCGGGTTGCATGCCGCAACAGTGAGATGTTGAGTACAGTTCCTTATACTTATTTCCTGGGTTTTGTTTATTACCCTTGAGATAGATTCATAGCGTTGTCTGGTTGATTTGAATGTTATGTGGGTTGGGTAGTTCTTTACCATAGTTTATTTTTCCTGATTGTCCATATTCGGGTTGTAGCTTGTCGGTGCATTGATAGCGTCGTATGAGATTTTAGATGGGGTTTGAGGTGGCTTATTACCTGAGCAGCTTGTATTGGGTGAGACGAGGTAGTTAGACCTGAAATCAGTGCAATCGAATTTATATAATGTGTATTAGAGGGAAACTATCACTAATAAGTTTAGAATGAGGCAATGGTTCTTGTCAAGCGGAGAGACTCCATAAGTTATTGATTTGGCGGGTGGTTATGAGTTTCTACACATCTCTTTCACTGTTGCAATATTGCGAGGGTTGGAACATGACTTATATGTGTTATGAGGTATATTAAGGGCATCGGGTTCGTGAATTTATAGGTATCGTGGTTGGATGATGTAATTATTGGCATACAAATTATGCGGTGCATTGTGTGATTTCAGCATGGGTGCATGATCATGTTTTGGTACAACGTGTTGAGATTGATTACGTATGTTAGAATCGGACCTTGTCGAGAATTCTGAATGTTGGAATTTGTTTCTAAATCTTGGGGGCAAGGTAGCAGGAAGGATCTTCAGTATGGCTTTAGCTAATGTGCTCATATTGGTTGCGGTGGCACAGGTAGGTGTACGAGGTGTTAAACATTTATTTTGGTCAACAGTGGAACGGTTCTTGGCACGTTCGAGGACGAACGTATGATTAAGTAGGGGGAATGTAATGTCCTGACCGGCCGTTTTGAACTCTAGGGCATCGTTTGGCGGTTTGAGGCCTTGATTAGCTTCACCCTATGTATTATGACATGCATGTGTGGTTGGTTTCAATTTTCGAAGAGTTCGGAGTTGATTTGAATAAATAATTCTCAATTCACAAGCTTTAAGTTGGAAGACTTGACCAAGGTTTTAATTTTGAGTAAACAACCCTGGAATCGGGATTTGAAGGTCTCAATAGGTTCGTATGATGATTTTGGATTTGGGCGTATGTTCGGATCGAGTTTCGGGTAGACCGGGAGCGTTTCGGCATTTATTATGGAAAGTTGGCATTTTGAAAGTTTTGAAATTTCCTAAGTTTGATTTGAAGTGTACTTTGGTGTTATTGATGTTCGTTTGGGATTTTGAGCCTTGGAATAGGTTCGTATTATGATTTAAGGTTTGTACGTAAAATTTGGCGTCATTCCGGAATGCTGAAGTATGGTTCAGACGACGAAGTTTGAATGATTTGAAAGTTGAGAGGAGGTTTTGATCATCGATTCGTGGTTTTGATGTTATTCGTGGAGTTTCAAGCCTTTTTAATAAGTTTGGATGAGGTATTGGGACTTCTTAGTGTGATTGGACGGGGTCCCGGGGGCTTCGGATGCGTTTTCGGATGGTTTCGAATCATTTCTCTATGTTTTGTTGTTGCCGGAGCTGGTTTCTCGTGTTGTTCTTCGCGAATGCGTAGGAATTCATGCGTTTGTGAAGAAGGAATTGTGGCTACTAGGAATTTGTGCTACGCGTTCACGAGGGAAGTCTCGCGTTCGTGAAGGTTCATCATATTTGCGGCAAAGACGTCGCGTTCGCGAAGTAAAGGCTGGGTCTGCGGAAAGGCCTTCACGTTCGTTAAGGAGAGGCCGCATTCACGATGGTCAGGCCTGGTAAGGCATCTCGTTTGTGAGTCCTCTCTCATGTTTGCGAAGAAGGATCTTGGAGCGGGAGCTGGATGTGCTTCGCAAACGTGAGGGACATGTCGCGTTCGCGGTGAATGGTTGCTTGGGCAGTGTATAAGTTTGAAAAAGTGGGATTTGGCTCATTTCATCTCATTTCTTCCATTGGAGACGGTTTTGGGGTGATTTTGAAGGGCTTTTTCATCATTCATCACAAGGTACGTGATTTCTACATATTGTGAGCTAACTACATGAGTTATGTATGGATTCCTACATGAAAATTGGTAGAAATTATGGGATTTTGGAAGAAACCCTAAAAATGGTTTTTTTGAATTTTGACCACGAAATTGGATATGGAATTAAGAATAAATTATATATTTGAGTTCGTGGTGTTATGGGTAATGTTTATCTTCGAAAATTTTAAAAATTCGGGCACGTGGGCGCGGGGTTTGACCTTGTTGACTTTTCGAGCGAAGTTGGTAATTGTTATAAATTGTTAAATTACGAGTATTGGAGTATATCTTGAATAGTTTGCACATTGTTGACTAGTTTCGGATCAATTAGCATCGTTTTGAAGTATTAGAGAGGCATTAGAGCCAGTTATCGGATTTCGAAGCGAGGTAAGTCTCCTGCCTGACCTTGTGAGGGAGAAATTGCCATGTAGGCGCTAAATTTGTTATACGCTACTAGTTGTGGGTGCTACATACGCACGAGGTGACGAGAGTCCGTGCGTGGCTAAAATCAGGTTCATGTCCGGGTATACTTAGGATATTATCATGCAATATTTGTATTACTTGAACTCAACTTGTTAGTTTGATTACCTAAAACTTATAATTTAAATTTGATTATAGATCATGTTAGGTCGAACCTCATTACCTTGAAATGTTTGGCGGAAGATTTGATTGCTAATAAAAGTCATGCTTACTTTATGTTCATGTCCTTGTGTTGCCAATACGTGGCTGGTAAATCGATAAGTTTCTTCTCTTCATGGGGATCGGGCCGAACGACTTGGTAGTACTATGAAATAGCAGTATTATGATATGCATCTATGGATCGGGATGTACGACCTCGGCAATGTATGTACATGACTCTATGAATCAGGTCATACGACCTTGGCATACCTCGTGCGTAATTTTGCTAGGAGTCCGAATATTCATTAGATTTCCCTATTGATCGAGACCTGGCATTAACATGATATTACTTATCTGTTAGAGATAGCACTTGATAATTTTTATATGTTGATATCGCTTATGATAATTGAGAAATTCACATGGACATTATGTTGGAGGATAATGAAAGTTACAGTTCTTACCTCTTTAATACCGCTGTGTTTCATATCTATTTATAATTTATTTTACTGGTTTATTGGACCACTAGTCAGTGTATATGTCGACCCCTCGTCACTACTTCTCTAGGTTAGGCTAGATACTTACTGTGTATGCGTTGATTTACGTACTCATGCTACACTTCTGCATTGATTGTGCGGGTATCTTTGGTGGTCATTGGGGCGCATGAGCGCAGCTATTTAGGGGACTTTATGGTGAGCTGCATTCCACGTTACGGACTTTATTGTTGAGCAGCGATTCATACGGAGTCTTTATCATGTTCATTTATGTTCTCCTGTCTATTTTTACATTCCTGACAGATATTCTATTAGTAATCTACTTCCTAGTATATGCTCATGCACTTGTTACACCGAATGTTTGGAGTTTCTAGTAGATGTTATGGATTTGCTTAATATTGTCACCATTTCCTTTTCATTTTTAAATATTGTTTTTATATCGCCATGGTTTTCTCCGCATTGATTTTTCATTATTTAATAAAATTATGATTTCAAAAGAAAAAAATGAATAATTAAGTTGATAGTTCACTGTTGGCTTGCCTAACGGCGACGTTGGGCGCTATCACGGCCTATAGGGGGAATTGGATCGTGATAGCTTGGTATCAGAGCACTAGGTTCACTTAGGTCTCATGAGTCATGAGCAAGTCTAGTAGAGTCTTGTGGATCAGTACGGAGAAGTATGTACTTATCTTCGAGAGGCTGCGGGGCTGTTAGGAGAATTTCCCTTTCTTGATTCCTCGTCGTGCAATTCGATTTCGTTGAAGCATATGCCTTCAGCTCCTTCCCACTCATTAGAACGCGATGTTGAGTGCTTATTATTAATTGGGAATTGACGAGTTGTGAAGATGCTACATATGTGGTATAGGATGATTTTCCTCGCGTGTGCGCGTGGACTATTATCATTGCCTTGTGGAGGAGTATTCTATCGTTCCAGCCCAGTGTTAGTGTTGCCTAAGGTTTCGAGACTATGCATAGTGCATTGCGATGTTCATACGTTGTTATCGCACAGTGCTGGTGTAAATGGTAGGGTGCTTAACTATGTTTCGCGGCAGTGACTGACTCGAGAGGATGATTATTCGATTCATGGTTTAAAGATTTGGTATTTAATTCCAGCGGTAGAGAGGCAATTAGACTATGGATGTTCAGGCTTTGGTTGACAAAGTGGTGAGATTTGATATTTCCGGACTTGGCGGAATTCTTGTTGGAACACATTAAGGCTGGTTGCTATGGTGGTCTTTATTTGTTTGCCTTCGGGGCAAGGTGCGGTGAAATGGTATCTAAAAAGCGACTATCGGAGATGACGGTATGTTGCAATTTCGGAGTTGAATCGGTGTTTCCTGTATTGATGGTTCGAGAGAGATGATCCTTGAAGAGGCTTAGAGTTGATGGAATTCTATTTGTTCGGGTTCTACGGAAAAGGATCGTGATGTGGGGTGGCATTATTGGTGGCGGAAGATGGGGCATTACTGGATATATTGCGATGGTTGAATTGTTAGCAGGTCGAGTATGAGCAGCAAAGATTAGGTGTTTCTCTTTGGTAGGAGGCTAAATCGAAGTGGGAGTGAGAGCGTATCGTATGGATTTAGTGGCAGGGTAGCCACTTGCTTTGAGAAAGCTTCGCATGAT
Source organism: Nicotiana tomentosiformis (assembly GCF_000390325.3). Classification (NCBI taxonomy): domain Eukaryota; kingdom Viridiplantae; phylum Streptophyta; class Magnoliopsida; order Solanales; family Solanaceae; genus Nicotiana; species Nicotiana tomentosiformis. The sequence goes on along the minus strand of NC_090816.1, from coordinate 38,629,418 downwards.
TTGGGTCATGGTGAGAAGAATACTAAGTCTATGTATTTCGTTAGAGATGGTAGCTTCTATAATAAGGAAGTTTTTATATGACGGAAAGAAGTTTTTATATCATTTTGGGATGTTATGTTGCTTCGAGTTTCAAATGTATTGTTGGACCTTCAGTTGGTACTAATGGGATGAGAGGACTCTTACAGCTGGCGGATGAGCGTGGACCTAGGAAAATTAACTGATTTCATAATGGATGTGGTTATGGCTATGCCGTTGGAGGATGTCGGTATGAGGTTACACAGGTGGGCTATCTCATGTGAGAAGGTTAGGGGTTGCATGACTTCTAATGAAGTTCCTATAAAGAGCTATTCCTTCTATCCAATAGGATACATGTACTGCGATGTGAGCATGGATCACTTGAAGAAGATGGTACGGCTATCAGGAGGTTAAGTGTGCGATTTGGAAGCTAATTCGGGATGTGTTATCATTAGTGCAACAAGAAACTATGAGAAATAGACCGAGTAACAGTGTGAGATCATAGTAACTGGGAAGGTGGAATCATTGTGAGTTCTAGACTTATGTAATTATTTCTTAATGCTAAGTGGGGGAGCCAACCGTCTATGATTGGGTCACGTGGTTATATGCCTTTGCAGTTATGGGTTATCTGTACGTTGGTGGATTTGTTATGGCTAAGGGAAGAAAACATCAGAGGTAATTCGAGCAAGGGATTTGATAGAGGTGTTCTATGTGTAACCTTATTGATATGTGAGGGTTGTGGAATGATTCAGATTTTCTACTTCTGGTGGATGTGATGTACAAGGGAAAGGTTTCATCCGGTTGTTTCATTGGAGTGCTGATGTGCTAAGGGAGCACTAGTTGTTTGCTTAAATAATCAGGACTAGATTAGAGTGGGCGACTCTCAATAATGGTTCTAGTGGATTTGAGATTTAAGGTGTGGTGCTTAAGGATTTTCAGGTTTATTATGTGGATGAGGATCGGCTTTGCAGCAAACTGTGAAGGGTACTTGGGGTATTCATCACAAGGTACGTGATTTCTACACATTGTGAGCTAAATACATGAGTTATATAAAGATTCTAACATGAAAATTGGTAGAAATTGTGGGATTTTGGAAGAAAGACTAGAAATAGTATTTTTGAATTTTGACCACAAAATTGGACATGGAATTAGGAATAAATTATATATTTGAGTTCGTGGTGTTATGGGTAATGTTTATCTTCAAAACTTTTCAAAATTAGAGCACGTGGGCCCGGGGGTTGACCTTGTTGACTTTTCGAGCAAAATTGGGAATTGTTATAAATTGTTAAATTATGAGTATTGGAGTATATCTTGATTGGTTTGTACGTTATTTGACTAGTTTCGGAAAAATTGGCATCGGTATGAAGTATTAGAGAGGCGTTGGAGCAGGTTATAGGATTTCGGAGCGAGGTAAGTCTCCTGTCTAACCTTGTGAGGAGGAAACTACCACGTAAGTGTTAAATTTGTTATGTGCTACTAGTTGTATGGGTGCTACATACGTACGAGGTAATGAGAGTTCGTGCGTGGCTAAAATCATGTTCATATCTGGGTAGACTTAGGACGTTATCATGCAATATTTGTATTACTTGAACTCAACTTGTTAGTTTGATTACATAAAACTTATAATTTTAATTTGATAAGAGATCATGCTAGGTCGAACCTCATTACCTTGAGTTGTTTGATGGAAGATTTGATTGCTAGTAAAAGACATGCTTACTTTATGTTCCTGTCCTAGTGTTGCCAATACGTGGCCCGTAAATCGATAAGTTTCTTCTCTTCCTGAGGATGGGGCCGAACGCCTTGGTAGTGCTATGAAATAGCAGTATATGCGCCCATGAATCGGTCTGTACGACCTCGACAGTGTATGTAAATTACTCTATGAATCGGCTCGTACGACCTTGGCATAACTCGTGCATAATTTTGCTAGGAGTCCGAATATTCATCAGATTTCCCTATGGATCGAGACCTGGAATTTACATGATATTACTTATCTGTTAGAGATAGCACTTGATAATTTTTATATGCTGATATAGCTTATGATAATTGATCAATTCACCACATTATGTTGAAGGATTATGATAGTTACAGTTCTTACCTCTTTACTACCATAGTTACAGTTCTTACCTCTTTACTACCGTTGTGTTTCATTTCTATTTATAATTTATTTTACTAATTTATTGCACCACTAGTAAGTGTTGATGTAGACCTCTCATCACTACTTCTCCTAGGTTAGGCTAGATACTTATTGGGTACGTATTGATTTACGTACTCATGATAACACTTCTGCACTGATTGTGCAGGTATTTTTGGTGGTCATTGGGGCGCATGAGCGCATCTATTGTGAGGACTTTACGGTGAGCTACATTCCATGTTATGATCTGCAGCATACGGAGTCTCTAACATGTTCATTTATGTTGTCTTGTCTATTTTTACATTCTAGACAGATATTGTATTAGTATTGTACTTCCTAGTATATGCTCATGCACTTGTTACACCGCATTTTTGGAGTTTCTAGTAGATGTTATGGTTTTGCTTAATATTGTCACCATTTCCTTTTCATTTTTAAATATTGTTTTTATATAGCCATGGTTTTCTCCGCATTGATTTTTCTTTATTTAATAAAATCATGATTTCAAGAGAAAGAAATGAATAATTAAGTTGGTAGTTCACTGTTGGCTTGCCTAACGATGACGTTGGATGCCATCACGGCCTATAGTGGGAATTGGATCGTGACAGTTCACTGTTGGCTTACCTAGCGGCGACGTTGGCGCCATCACGGCCTATAGTGAGAATTGGATCAGTATGGTGGTCTTTATCTGTTTGCCTTCGGGACAAGGTGCAGTGAAATAACATCTAAAAGTGGTTATCGGAGATGACGGTGTGTTGAGATTTTGGAGTCGAATCGGTGTTTCCAGTATTGATGGTTTGAGAGAGATGATCCTTGAGGAGGCTTAGAGTTGATGGAATTCTATTTCTCCGGGTGCTACGAAGGAGGATCGTGATATGGGGCGGCATTATTGGTGGCAGAAAATGGGGCATTACTGGATATATTGTGGTGGTTGAATCGTTAGCAGGTCGAGTATGAGCAATAGAGATCGAGTGGTTTGCTTTGGGAAAGCTTTGTATGATTTGGGTCATGGTTGGCAGAATACTAAGTATATGTATTTCGTTAAAGATGGTGGCTTCTATACTTAGGAAGTTTGTATATGACGAAAAGGAGTTCACTTGGAATGAAGATGGATAGGAATGCTTGACTGTCATTTTGGGATGCTATGTGGCTTCGAGTTTCAAACGTATTGTTGGACTTTCAGTTGGTGCTAATGGGATGAACGGACTCTTACAGCTGGCAGATGAGCGTAGACTAGAAGAATTAAGTGATTTCATAACGGATGTGTTTATTGTTATGCCGTTGGAGGATGTCGGTATGAGGTTCGCATGTGGTATATATCTCATGTGAGAAGGTTAGGGGTTACATGACTTCTGATGAAGTTCCTATAAAGAGTTCTTCCTTCTATCCAATAGGAGTCATGTACTGCGATGTGAGCTCTGGGCGCTTGAAGAAGATAATACAATTGTCAGGAGGTCGAGTGTGAGATTGTGAAAGATAATTCGGGATGTGTTATCATTAGTGCAACAAGAACTTATGAGAAATAGGTCGAGTAGCGGTGTGAGATCATGGTAACTGAGAAGGAGGAGTCATTGTGGGTTCTGAATTTATGTGATTGTGGCTTAAAGTTAAGTGGGGGAGCCTACCATCTATGATTGGTCACGTGGTTATGTGCCTTTGCAGTTATGGGTTATCGGTACGTTGGTGCATTAGTTATGGCTAAGGGAACAAAACACTAGGGGTAATTCGATCAAGGGATTTGATGGAGATGTGCTACATGTAACCTTATTGATATGTGAGGGTTGTGGAATGATTCAGATTTTATACTTCAAGTGGATGTGATGTACAAGGGAAAGGATTCATCCGGTTGTTTCATTAGAGTGCTCATATGATAATGGAGCACTAGTTGTTTGGTTAAATAATCGGGACTAGATTAGAGTGGGTGACTCTCATTAATGATTCTAGTGGATTCGAGATTTAAGGTGTGAGGCCTAAGGATTTTCGGGTTTGTTATATGGCTGAGGAATTCTTTAGCAGTAGACTATGAAATAGGAGAAACAACTTCGGATTCAAAGAAGATCTAATAAGCGCAGGTTTATCAGTTAGAGATATTATTAAGTGCATGAGGAGGGTATAAAATTGCATATGGGTATTGAGACAACGTGGTATCGTGATTTGGTTTACTCGAAATGGGTGTTGATTGGGATCCATAGCTTGTTGGTAAAGAGAGGTGCTACCTTGAAGGCAAGTCAAAAGGGAATCGGGAGAAGTTGAGTCAGTCTAGTAGTGGTCTGGATCAGCATGGTTAAGGAGATGATAGGTTCCTTCTGTATGGTAAGGCTATATAGGTGTTTGGTGGCTATACTTGGGGGCTTGACAGCCTCCGTAATCTGGCTATTTGATGGGATTCAATCCTGATGGTTTGGTTATGTGCAAATGGGTCCCGAAGAGTTATGACGGTCTCGGTCACGACTTGATTTCTGTGTCTTTTGTGGTTATGGGGAGTTGGTTTTGTGTTGCGATTATTCTTCTAAACTTAGTTAAAGTGAAAGGGTTCTAGCCGATAGAGTGGCTATCCCACTGGTGGTTCAGTATTTACGATGGGATTCTTGCACTCTCGTGTAATAACATAATAGGTGCAGTGAGCGGTGTGGAAATTGGAATTTAAGGATCAAGGTTGCGGTCCAGTTATGACAGGAATGTCACGAGCTCGGAGGGGGGGGGGGAATTTCAGAAGTCTAGAGTAAGCTGGTGCTATTTTAGTGACGCCTGAGAATGGTGTTTTGTGGAAGAAGCATTCTGAATTGAATTACATATTCTAGATTTGTATTGCAGAAATAGTATGGTTGGTAGCCATTGATGTGCAGATTTTGCTACCTGGTGCGGAAGGCCGTGGGAATATCTCCTGCGGGATAATCGTATAAATATGGCGTGTCAGTCATTTATGTGGTAGAGATTGAAATCAGGTATGATAATTCCGGTAATGTCGTTAAATGGAAATTTTATGTCTAAGAGACTTTATGTTCCTTGGTTGCGGACTGTGGAAGTTTGTTCCTGATTTGATGGTTGATCGTATGTGTCATGGATAGGGTCATTGTGGATCCTTGGGAGGTTATAAACCTATTGGGGATGATCGGAATCAGCCTTGAGGTCTGTGGGTAGGCCTAATTGTATGTATATTCTATACAAGATGAGATATGCTCACTCGGCATAGCATTGCTTATGGATAGGTCTTCGGGCGTGGTGGATGATATTCATGCCTTCGTCTATATAGGTGCTACTCTTTTATGCCATATGGGTTGTGAGACGGCTGGATTATTCACACGTGTGTTGTGATTTTATGTAGCTTGTGGTGTTATATAAGCGAGAAGGCTCTGGAGGTGCATGTCGTTTAATGCACCTTAGTCGTGCTTGGCATTTTGTAGCGCATGGCACTATCTGTCTCCCCGGGGTTGTGTTTTTGCACTTGGCATGCTTGTGGTCGATATTCGGGCATAAATGGGTATAAGCATTTTGGCTCGATGGGTATTTCCTTATCGGTTGTTATGTGTGGATCGGTTTGCACGCCGTAACAGTGAAATGTTGAGTACAATTCCTTATACGTATTTCGTGTGTTTTGTTTATTACCCTTGAGATAGGTTCATAGAGTTGTCTGGTTGATTTGAATATTATGCGGGCTGGGTAGTTCTTTACCAGAGTTCATTTTTCCTTATTGATCATATGCATGTTGTAGTTTGTCGACACATTGATGGCGTCGTATGAGATTTTAGATTGTGTTTGAGGTGGCTTATTGCCCGAGCAGCTTGTACTGGGTGAGACGGGATTGTTGGACCTGAAATCAGTGCAATCAGATTTATGTAATGTATATTAGAGGGAAAATATCACAAATCAGTTCAGAATGAGGCAATGGTTCTTGTCAAGCAGAGAGACTTCATAAATTATTGATTTGGAAGGTTGTTATGCATTTTTACACATCTTATTCATTGTTGCAGTATTGCGAGCATTGTAACATGGCTTATATATGTCCTAATATATATTACGGGCATCAGGTTCGTAAATTTTCAGCTATTGTGGTTGGATGATGTTATTATGGGCATACAAATTTTGCAGTGCATTGTGTAATTTCAACATGGGTGCATGATCATCTTTTGGTACAGCGTGTTGATATTTATATGGCGTACGTATGTTAGAATCGAACCTTATAGAGAATTCGTGATGTTGGAATTTTGTTCTAAGGCTTGTGGGATAAGGTAGCAGGAAGGATCTTCAGTCTGGCTTGAGCTAATGTGCTTATATGGGTTGCGATGGGACGGGTAGGTGCACGAGGTATTAAATAGTGATTTTGGGCAACACTAGAACGGTTCTTGGCGCATTCAAGGATGAACGTATATTTAAGTGGGGGAGAATATAACTACCCGACCGGTCGTTTTGAGCTCTAGCGCGTCGTTCGACAGTTTGAGACCTTGAGTAGCTTCACCTTATGCATTATGAAGCTTTAAGTCGGAAGAGTTGACCAAGGTTTGACTTTTGAGTAAACGACCCTGGTATCAGGATTTAAAGGTTCTAACATGCTCGTATGATGATTTTTGATTTGGGCGTATGTTCGGATCGAGTTTCGGGTGGACCGGGAGCATTTCAGCGCTTATTGTGCAAAGTTGGCATTTTGCAAGTCTTGGAATTTCCTAAGTTTTATTTGAAGTGGCCTTTGGTGTTATAGATATCTGTTTGGGATTCCGAGCTTTGGAATATGTTCATATTGGGATCTGTGGCTTGTACGTAAAATTTGGCGTCATTCCGGATTGTTTATGTATGGTTCAGACACGTTCGGTGAAGTTTGAATGATTTGAAAGTTAAGAGGACGTTTTGATCGTCGATTCATAGTTTTGATGTTATTCATGGTGTTTCGAGCCTTTCAACAAGTTTTGATGAGGTATTGTAACTTGTTGGTATGATTGGACGGGGTCCCGGGGGCCTCGCGTGCATTACGGAATGGTTTCGAATCATTTCTCTATGTTTTGCTGTTGTTGGTTCTGGTTTCTGGTGTTGTTCTTTGCGAACGAAAAGGAACTCACGCGTTCGCGAAGAAGGAATTGTGGCTGCTGGGAATTTGTGCTACGCATTCGCGAAGGTTTGGGGCAGAGGTTCATCGCGTTCGCGTAGTTAAGGCTGGATATGAGGAATGGCCTTCACGTTCGCGAAGGAGAGGCCACGTTCGTGATGGTCAGGCCTGGTAAGGCATCGCGTTCGTGAGCCCTCTCTCGCATTCGGGAAGAAGGATCTTGGAGCAGGAGTTGAATGCGATTCGCGAACGCGAGGGACATGTCGTGTTCGCGATGAAGGGTCGTTGAACAGTGTATTAAGTTTGCGAAATCAGGATTTGGCTCATTTCTTCCATTATAGCCGGTTTTGGGGCGATTTTGAAGTGGCTTTTTCATCATTCATCACGAGGTACGTGATTTCTACACATTTTGAGCTAAATACATGAGTTATATATGGATTCTAACATGAAAATTGGTAGAAATTCTGAGATTTTGGAAGAAAACCTAGAAATGGTATTTTTGGATTTTGACCACGAAATTAGACATAAAATTATAAATTATATATTTGAGTTCGTGGTGTTTTGGGTAATGTTTATCTTCGAAATTTTTTGAAATCCGGGCATGTGGTCCTGGGGGTTGACCTTGTTGACTTTTCGAGCAAAGTTGGGAACTATTTTAAATTATTAAATTGCTAGTATTGGGTATATCTTGATTGGTTTGCACATTGTTTGACTAGTTTCAAATCAATTGGCATCGGTTTGAAGTATTAGAGAAGTGTTAGAGCCGGTTATTGGATTTTGGAGCGAGGTAAGTCTCCTGTCTAACCTTGTGAGGGAAAAACTATCATGTAGGTGTTAAATTTGTTATGCTCTACTAGTTGTGCATTCTACGTACACACGAGGTGACAAGAGTTTGTGTGTGGCTAAAATCATGTTCATGTCCGGATAGATTTAGGATGTTATCATGCAATATTTGTATTACTTGAACTCAACTTATTAGTTTGATTACCTAAAATTTATAATTTAAATTTTATTAGAGATCATGCTAGGTCGAACCTCACTACCTTGAGTTGTTTGGCAGAAGATTTGATTGTCGGTAAAAGTCATGCTTACTTAATGTTCTCATTCTTGTGTTCTCAATACTTGGCCTGTAATTCGATAAGTTTTTTCTCTTCCTGGGGATCGGGTCGAATGCCTCGGCATTGCTTTGAAATAGCAGTATATATGACGTGCATCTATGAATCAGGTTGTACGACCTAGGTAGTGTATGTATACAACTTTATGGATCATGTCAGACGACCTTGGCATATCGCTAGGAGTCCGAATATTCATGAGATTTCCCTTTTGATTGAGACCTGGCATTTACATGATATTCCTTATCTGTTTGAGATAGCACTTGATAAGTCTTATCTGTTGAGATAGCTTATGATAATTGAGAAATTCACATGGACATTATGTTGGAGGATTATGATAGTTAGAGTTCTTGCCTATTTACTACCGTTGTGTTTCATATCTATTTATAATTTATTTTACTGATTTATTGGACCACTAGTAAATGTCGATGTCGACCCCTCGTCACCACTTCTCCAAGGTTAGGCTAGATACTTATTGGGTACGTATTAATTTATGTACTCATGCTACACTTCTGCACTGTTTGTGCATGTATTTTTGGTGGTCATTGGGGCACATGAGCGCAGCTATTTAGGGGACTTTATGGTGAGCTGCATTCTTTGTTATGATCCGCAGCATATGGAATCTCCGTCATGTTTATTTATGTTGTCTTGTCTATTTTACATTCCATGCCAATATTGTATTAGTATTGTACTTCCTAGTATATGCTCACGCACTTGTTATACCGGATTTTGAGAGATTCTAGTAGATGTTATGGTTTTTTCTTAATATTGTCACCATTTCCTTTTCATGTTTAAAAATCTTTTTGTATTGCCATGGTTTTCTATGATTTCAAAAGAAAAAAATAAACAATTAAGTTGATAGTTCACTATTTGCTTGCCTAATGGTAACGTTGTACGCGATCACGGCCTATAGTGGGAAATGGGTCGTGACAAAGAGAGGTTCACAAAACATCAAGGAACTTAAGTATAATAAGAAGAGGAAAATGAAATTTTTTGATAAAAGATTTACAGTTTGCCATTACAAGAGATATAAAGGACTCCAACCTTGAGCTTTTCTTGAGCATGTAAACTACAGTAATGCAAATAGTGAAGAAAAATATGTCATTCTTGAAATTGTGCTAGTTGTGTATTATTCACACATTCATATTTTTCTAACAATAATCCAAAAAATATTACACTGCAAAAAGCTCTGAAATCATGGGAACAATTTGGTTTGAACACAACTAAAGTAAATTATGCTTATAATAAGCAAAAAGACTGAAGATAGGAAAAACCAGAAAACAGAAGAGGAATTTTGAAGGGAAAACATATTTTGAGAAGCTAAGCAAAAACTGACACAAGAAAGAAAACACGCACACACACACTCTTTTTCTCTCTTTTTTTTAATTACCACATTAGTGTTTATTACTAATAGCAGTTAAGAAAACAAAAGAAAGAGAAACAAGGAAAATGAGAACAACAGAGGGTACTCTTACCTCTAAGTTTCGCAAGATAAGGTTGAAGATCAACAACAATATCATCTTCTTCATCAGAGTCGGATCCATCATCAAGACCTTATACAATTTTAAAAAAATATATATAAAATATTATAGTTTATTAGTTATTTAGAAAATAAAATAAACCAATCTAGAGAATATTAATTTACCTTCTCTTCCACAAATCCAATCCCTAGTACATAGCTTTGCCTTGGCATTTGCGGGAAGAATAGAAGTTCAAAACTTTCCAATAAAATGACCACCTACTAAATGCAGATTCAGAGGCTACTGTGGTGATTGAAACACTCAAGATATCTCGTGCCATTAATGAGAGTTCTAGATACCTTTGCCTATTATCCTTCCAAAAGCCACATCCAGATTCGGATTTGTTATACGGTCAAGATTAGCTTTCTCCAAATACAACTCTAGTTGTGTTTTACCGTTGCTTGACTCCAACTGACTCTCAAACTCATCAAATGCATCCCTCATTTCATTTCTACCATTACTACAAGCATGATCCCCCTTATAACGAGGTTGTAGTCGAAGGTATCAAGTACTCTTTGAACAATAATTGTAAGTTCTCTTCAATAGCCTTCACTTTTTCCTCAGCAATCTCCTCAGGATGAAGATTTGAAAAATATTAGGAAGATGCAAATTAGTCGTTCGGCATTTACATCCAGAAAATAACGCCGTAATGTCATAAAATGGCTTCAAAAACATAGCTATAATCTCGACCCTTTTTCATTCATCTTCAGAAAGGCCATGTCTAAAATCAACAAATCAAGTTATAGTGAATATAAGCTTGCCGATAAAGAAGAGCACTTTCAAGTATTTGGTAGGTGGAGTTCCATCGAATAGGCATATCTTGGCGTAGCTTCTTAGAACATGATAGACCAAGATTACTTAGACACTCCACAAATTTCATTATTCTTGTTTCTGAATTCTTGATATGCTTAACATCTTCTCTAGTTTTCGTAATAGCTGCATCAGCCTTCTCTAAGTTCGTCTTAACAATTAATTTCAAAATGTCATTCCCACAACGGACATGAAGAAACTTTCCGTCACAAATTAGTGAACTCATCGAAGACAAATGATTCTTTAAACTATTCACTACATTGTAATTGCAAGTAGCATTATCTAATGTAATGGTAAAGATTTTCTTTTCGATCCCCCATTCTTTAAGAAATTTAATCAACAAGGTACCTAAAATCGCACCCGAATGTGGAGGAGGAACATGACGAAAAATCAACACCCTCTTCTGAAGAACCAAATTTAAATCCACATACTGAGCCGTTACACACATAAAGCCATTAGATGCTAGTAAAGTTCACATATCTAATGTCAAACACAATCTACTAGGAATAGCATCAAGCTCGTTTTTAAAAATATCTTTTTCGCTTGTATACATATTCAAAATATATGACTTCTCCTTGTTTTTTGATATATGCTTCGCTACTAGATTTAAATACGAATGAAGGTCTCTGATGCCTTTATGTTCTACAAAACTGAAAGCATAGTTATGCTTGACTATGGCTAATGATATTTTCTCTCGATAAACTTTCTGATCTATTGGTTCACTGTGACCCTCTTTTGTATTATTCAATGGATGTTTTATCAACAAATGGCGCTTCAAATTTGACATTCCAAATTTAGGATCATATATGTAGTCTTTTTCATAAAGCGTACATTGGACTTTAATCTTTCCATCACTAGAAATTACCGTCTATGTTACCTTAACAAAAGAATCCCGAACAGTGGAAATTTGTTGTTTTGATCATTTTAGTGTAGTTGAGGAGCTTTGTTCACAAGAATCAGCAATATCTTCCATTGACATCTCTATCTAAAGGTGAAGTAAACAGTAAGAATTATGCTCGATATAAATTAGTTTATTATAAGTGATATACAAACGATGAAAGACTTTGCGCTTAAAAGAAAGGCACATAGTAATTCCTCTTTGCTACTTCCAAAATTTCATAAGAATTAGAACACATATAGAGAAACGATCAAATAATAGCGAAGGGTTTCTTGAAATTACCTGATTAAAGAACTGAGAACAGTTTAGTCTTTTAGTTTGCCCACTGGGATTTCAAAAATCTTCCGACTAAGCAAAATCTTGTGAAACAAAATTGAAGCTGACTTTGGTCCTCCCAAATAGGTCAATGTTAGAAGAAGAAAGAGATAGAGAGAAGAGAGAAGAGAGAGAGAGAGAGAGAGAGAGAGAGAGAGAGAGAGAGAGAGAGAGAGGAGAGAATTGTTGGAAGTTGGAACTATGGGTGTTTAACGGGCGGGCTGGGACGGGCTGGACACAAAAAAAACTAGCCCGTTCGTTTAACGTTGCGGGCTGTTAGCGGACTGTACTTTTTCGGAGTTTTTTTTATCCGTCCGAGTTCGGGCTTAGCGGGCTGGACCGGGCCGTGCAATTTTTTATTTTTATTTTTTTAAGTAAATTTTATTTTTCTTATTCAATGTTATTGATACTTAAGTGTTTGCAAACTGTTAAGGCTTAGAATTAAACTTTGAAGTTTAAAGTTTTAAATTTAAAATTTGAATTTTATAATTTTAAAATTGAAAGTTGAAAGTAAGTGGCTACAAAAAATTATTTAATAAGACCAATAGGCAATATGTAAGGATCAAGCTCCGAAGACTTTCATTTGATATTTTTATTGAATAGTATATAATACTTGAAATTAAGTTGCAAGTTCTTTTTTGATTTTGTTATTTTTGAACTTGCAAATTAAAAGTTTACAACAATTATAAAAAGAAAAAAAGAAATAATACATCACATGCTTTGCATCATTTTTGTAAGTTCATTCATGTTAACATGAGGTTCTTGGTTTCCGACATTGGTTGAATCAGAACCATAAACTATTATATCTCAAATTTCTTGGTCCTCCGCTTCATCTACCTCGTCACGCCCTTGATTTCTCCGTTCTGATCTTATCCAATCTCTGAAGCACACTAGAATTTCCAAAGCGTTGCTGCCCAATGAATGACGGGTATCTCCTAGTTGATGGCTTGCTTAGCTAAATGCGCTCTCTGATGCGACTGTTGAAATCGGCACATTTAGCACGTCTCAAGCCATGGCCGAAAGAACAGGAAATTGATTTGAGTTGCTCCTCCACCAACCCAGTGGTAGAAATTCCTTTGTGCGGGGCTCTGCTGACTTTTGCAAGTAGAATTGAAGTTCATCAATATTCCTGCTACTGGTTTGTTGATGCTCCCCTAGTGTAGACCAAATCAAATAATATTCAACACCATCATTATCATCCAAAGCATTGGTCCCATATGTTGAAATTGAACTTGAAGGAATATTTGCATCTACAGCAGAAGAAGCATCAATAATGTTAGCATAATAATTATATAATGTTTTTAAATGTTTGTGTAGATCAGAAATACAAGTGTCAATATCTTCGATTCTTCTTAATAGGGAGGGGAGGCCTACTTGTATTACCACGACTTCCACCCCTGATATTTTGAGTTTGACTAGCATTACCAGGTGTAGCTGGTGGTGTTTCAAGATTATCAGGTGATGGAATATCATCTAAATTATCATCTATACCATAATTTTCTTGAAGTCGCTCATAATCTACATTTAAATTTTCAGGTGAACTTTCAGAAATATGTGTAAAGCTACTAGAAGAACAAGCACTGCCTCTTGATCTTTTGGAAGTTTTCTTACTACCACATCTACTAGTGCACGCTTTTTTGACTGCTCTAAATATATCCATTATGTAAATTAAATTAATAATTCTAAATAATAAAATAAGTGTACACCAAAGAAGAGAAAGATATGGAACGAGTGTACCGGGATTTCGGATGCCGCACTAAATTTGATATCAAAAATCAAACTTCAATTGATAGATTGATACTTGATAGTTGATACCACACTTCACTTGAATACTTGATATTTGATAATAATAATTTTGTAATGGCTAAACTAAATATTTGATGAAACTTGAAATAATAAGTAATTGAGAATTTAAGAACAATAATCAATAATATCAAGAGAGAATTGAGAGAGAATTAGAGTAGTAAGAGAGTGAATTGTGAGGAAAAATGAAGAAGGGGGGCTATTTATAGTTTTTAAAAGGCTAAAATTATAATTTATCAAATATTAGGGGTGTGAGGGCTATTTTCTTAAGGAGTAGGCCGAAATGGCCATTTCTGCTAGCATTCAACCAACTTGCACTTCTTGATGTCCGCACCAAGTGCCACATCCTGTTCTGGCATGACAATTCACCAGAAAATACGAAATGGACGTTGTCCAGTTTGAAACATGCTTGTGGACCTTGCGATTTGATTCCACAGCTTTGTGTATGATCCCTGCATTGATTAGTGAGAACCTCATGTCTATGACTTCCTGATGTTCTGCATTACTTGAGTAGGGAAATCATATCCTCCAGATTACAGTCCATCTTCCCACAATTGCAAAATAAAACCCTGTCTAGTCATGTAAAATCTGGGCAGTGCTCTCTTTGTGCAGGTATCTCCAGTACTTGCTCTTCCATACTTAGTACTATATCTTGATTCAATTACCATGCAAGAATTTAAGAAGCGGTGAACATGCCAACAAACAACGTATAAGTTCTCAAAAATGCATCACATGTTCCAATGACATTTCATGCTACTTATTTACCAAGTTTGGAGCTTCTTCGATTGGTCTGCTGATGCAACATGGGGCTGAATTATGCAGTGGTTGCACCTATAGGTAATGAACATTGAGGATGCTAATACCACCCTATAAGGTTTGTCCACAACATACAATCCAGCACCCTTATTTGTACCTGCAAAAAAGCAAACAAGGTTAGTGAAAGATACCTCCCTACTCTCTTCCTTAAGGATTTGAGTAGGAAGATCAGTATGAGCCCCATATTCCACTGTGGTTCCCACACATCATCAAGCACGCTTTTCATTAATAACGAATCAGTCTCAATAACACAAGGAGGAAGATGATAGTTAGTTATGTACCTTAGAGTTTCAAGGATAGCCCTAGCCTCAGCAATATTGTTTGTAGCCTCATAGATCTCCCCTGCTTGAGCATAAATTAGATCACCAATGCCATCTCTAATACAAAATGCATAAGAAGTCCTTCCATTTGTATCTCTACATGCACCATTCGTGTTGCATTTCAACCATCCATCTGGAGGTAGTTGCCATAAAACCCTTATATACTTCAATTTTGGAATATGTTGGTGTAGCTTGTCATGTAAATCTTGCCAGTTAGATGTCAGTCCTGTGAAAGATATCCTCCTCATCTTTAGTAGGTTATGAAGGTTAGTAGAAATCAGGAAAATCAACCTATAAATAGACATAACCTTCCCATGCATTTCTGAGTTTCTTTTCTTCCACAAATGCCACACAATCAAGGCTCGAATGGCTTGATATGATGTCCTCAAGCTTGTGTTGCCTGGCTTCCTCCACCACTCATTTATCACCTGTATTGTTTGCTTTTGATCAATGTTGATTCCCTGCTGGTCCACAGAAGTACTTTTATACAAACATAGCTGCTGGAGATCTCAAGAAAATATGAGCTAGGGTTTCTACAACACCAACATTTTGATATTTGAAAGTATCTCATCCTTCTCATGTAATCATTCAATGGTAGTTTGGCTTTCCATAATATCCACATGAAGAAATAGATCTTGAAAGGTAGTCCCTTCATCCATATAAACTTATATAGCATTTTCCCATGCTTCCTCTTCCTTATGTATTGCCAAGTTATCTTCACTGAGAATAGCCCCTTGGATTCTAGTTTCCAATAAGCCTTATCCTTCAACTCCAGACTGTTTGGTGGTGATATTTTCACCATAATGTGAACAGCTATGTCCTCCCTCAATTGCTCCTCATGCCAAGCTCCATCTATCATCACATCCCCAACATGAATGATTGTTTCATCACACCAATGATCCGGGCCAGTAGCATGGTAAAGTGCACCAAGACCAATCCAGTTATCATACCAAAATTTTGCATCTCCTCTCTTCAGTTGCCACTATATTTGTTGTTCAAGCAGATCCCTCATCTCAATCATCTTCCTCCATACATGAGATCCATTTCTCCAAGGTACTAACACCTCATTGATCTTCTTACAATATTTGTTCCTCATAAACTCAGTCCATAATGTGTCTTTTGTTCTAAAGTTCTCCCACGAAGACCTCTACGTACTTGTCCAGGACAAGTGAGATCTTTAGTCTGCGTGCCTCGGAGAAGCTCAAACAAAGAAGAGTCTGGTCTGGTTTGAATTCAGGCACGGCCCACCCGTCTGCTGCTAGGTCCGAAAATAGTGCTTGGCGAGGGCGTCGCTATGCCCTTAATGAATCGAATGGTCCTTCGACCTTCGTTTGATTCTGACGGCCGGCATAGATCTCATGAGACCCGCCCACTATTACTATGGAAAAAGCCCTGCTCTTTCCTTCACTACTAGGAAAGTAAGAAACTTCTATTAGCGTCAGACCTTGAGTCGAATTTATCATGTCATGTGCAACGTCCATCAATGATGGTTCATTAATGTCCATTGATTTAAGACTCCTTCCCCCTTCTCAACATAGAAAAAGATCGAGAGGGGCTTGAAAACCCCCAAAGAACGAAAACGGAATTCGATTCACTCCCTATTCTCTCTTAAATAAATAAAGCTCGCCTTGGGCTGGGTCTTTCCCTATTGTTCTATTCCCACCACGAGAAAGACGCACGGAAGAGGTATTCCCAGCGTGCAGAGGATCCGTTGAGATTTTGTCTCGGTAGGGAACTGTACGATCTTTTGCCCTATTGTATTGAATCAATAAAAAAAAAAGGTCAGTGCTACGACCCCCTATTGTTAGATCCAATATTGATCGGGGACGAGCCCCCACTTCCATAGATCCTTGGTTTGACCTCCCGTAGTGGTCCTTGATTTTAATAAAGTGGAGCGGGGCTAATTTCTCGTACTTGCTCAGTGTGCCCCCCTTTCTTCGAGTGTCCCGCCCGGTTCACTAGGTTGTTGGCTTACCAAGCACTTGCCCATTGCCCCTGCCTCCCGCTTGGAGGGCGGAGCGCTTGTTATCCTGACTTTTCTCTCTGTTGGGGCCCTTTCATTGTTATAGCCATAAGCTATGGCAGCTCCAGCTTGCAACCACAGGGGCCCGTCTCGCGAGGCCAGGGTGGGCTCATCGGTCATCCTCCATTCGAATTATGTTAGGGGGTCTTTCGCTTTTGCCAAATCTAAAGAGATACTACAAGTCCTCCGTCCTAGATTCCATCACCGCGGCCATCTAGTTCACCGATACTACCAAAAAGTCTCATGCTTACGTTACTGTTATTGATGGTTTGATTATCTTGGACCTCGAGAATCCCAGTCATGCTTCTGGTTTCCACTCCAATCATCAAATTGATGATAAATCTCCTCGTGCTCTGCCATAAGAACTTGGAGTCCATATCATGGTGAAGATAAGGTAATGCTGTGATTCTTGCTCAAAAAATAGACCGAACGCCTTCGAGTTATTGGCTCATCTAACCCGGCAGCATTCATGAGTCACTAGTTTAATTGTCCCTCTCTTTTATATGGGATAGGGCTTTGGAGAACTCCTAGAATGAGATTCCCCTTATGTGATACCACAACTTAGGAAATAAAGCTTTAGACACATCATGAAGAGATCTAAATCTAGCTCCTCCTGCATCTTTAGGCAAGCACAATATATCCCATGATGCGTAATGTCTAGCCCTTCCATTTCCAGAATTACTCCAAAAGAATCTAGCAAACATTATATGCAATTCATTTATCACATATTTGGGTGGATTCACAGCTAATAGTAGATGAATGGGCATACTCTCTAGCACATGAGCAATAAGAACCGCCCTTCCTCCTATAGAAAGAAGATTACCCTTCAAGAATGTAACCTCTCCTACACTTTGTAACACCCTAAAAAATTTCGAAGTACTTAAGTGTAAAGCCCGGTAAAGTTTGCAAAGAAAATAATATTTCATGGTGCCTGACTAGGCTTACGTGTTTGAGGATTGTAGAAATTCTTCGTGGCGAGCTTGCGAGCCGCTGCTCGGACTTTTTGGGTTGAACAATGCATCGAAAAGTAAAGAAAAATTTTTGGCGAAAAAGTGTATTTCTACTGTCCATTATGCGACCGCAGAACCACTCTGCGGACCGCATAATGGCCGCAGAGTGAGGCAGTTAATTGGGTCAGTTGGAAGCAACTACGCGGTCGACTATGCGACCGCATAACTATTATGCGGTGCATTATGCGACCGCATAACAGTTATGCGGACCGCATAGTGACCGCATACACAGACAGTTCTTTTGGCTATTTTGTAACCAATTATGCGACCGATATGCGATCCGCATATCGATTATGCGATCGCATACCTTGTTCCGGAGCTCCATTTTTGAGTTTTTAAAACCCGACCCTATTTTGTTAAATACACTCTTTGGGCCATTTTTGAGACATAATCTGATATTTTAGAGTGAGAGAGAGTGCCCTAGAGTGAGAAGGTGTTCTTCAATAATTTTTTTCTTCAATTCTTGCTCAAGTTTTGGAAGATTAAGAAGGGAAGCTCACTAGGTCTTCATCCTAGAGGTAAGATTCTATACCCTAAACCCTAATTTCGAAATCTTCTAAAAATGGGTAACTAGCAAGATAATTTTTGGGCATGAGAGTTGTTTATTTTACATGCATGTGTTATCAGAGGGTGTAGGAAGATTGTTGAGCTAAGAATGGTAAATATTGGGTTGTGGGATGATGGAATCCTTCATAAAAAGGACATTGAAACCTTATGCACACCTAGTATTTGATAACATGCTCAAGTGAGCTAGAACCATGATCATCTTCCAAATTTTGATTCAATTTGTTATATTTCTACAATAGATTGAAGTTGCTAAGAATTCCAGAACGTTTTAGAGTTTATGGAAGCTCAAGTGAGGTATGTTGGCTAAACTCTTCTCTTAGAATTGAATCCCACGATATTCATGTAAATTATGTAAGTCCCGAGTGATTCATTATGAGACTGGCCATTCCGAGTAAGATTGGGTTGAAAGATATATATTCAACAAGCATCCTAAATGTTTTATTCATGTTATGTTACCAATTGAGGATGTGTTAAAATGCGGGCTGTGCATTAAAAATGTTTCAACTTTAAGTCAAGTTCAAATGAAGGCTATTATGCCAAATTTTGTGAAATATCTCTATGTGCCTTAGACTCTAAATTGCTCACATGTGTACTACACACCTTGATTTGAATTGTATTTGTTGTTGACGATGATAATGATATTTGAAATTGATAAGGTGAGCATGAAATACTGAATATGGCCAACGTGCCAAGAATGATCTTATAATTATGGCCATTAGTGCCACTAAAATGAAAATATGTGAAAGTAATATGAAATGTGATTATTGATATAAAAAGGTTGATGTCTCAAATAAGACGGCCTAGCCGGTCGGGTCGTGATCGGACACCATGCTGCACACATGGTGGTGATTGTGCTAGAAATTATAATTGAAATGGTAATTGTGGTTGGTGTCCCTAATGGATAGCCTAGCCGATCGGGTCGTGATCGGACTCCTTGCTAAAGACGGTGGTATTGATATTGAGAAAAATTGTGGTTGGTGTCTCTAATGAGATGGCCTAGCCGATCGGATCGTGATCGGACTCCGTGCTAAGAGTACAGTGGTACCGGTTTTGTGAATAATGATTTTGTGAATAATGGTATCGTGGACAATGGTATATCGATACTAAAAATCTCCTAATGTGAGATATGAAAATTAATTTGAACACTGTCTTGATCCTAAATTGAGGTTTGATGTTGATTAAGGCTTTCATTGATATTATGATAATCTTGTTTGGTCATTCTATTGAGAGGTTGTTTAGTTATACATACTAGTGCTATTCGACGGTACTAACGTCCCTTTTACCGGGGGTGCTGCATCTTTAAATAGATGCAGGTGGTTCCACAGCAGGAGATATTGATCAGTGATAGCAGTGCACCTTCTTCCCAGCTGACTTGGTGAGCCCCACTTCATTCTGGGGTCATGAATCTTTTGTACTTTGTGTATTCTGTTTGAGGTATAGCCGGGGCCTTATTGCCGGCATTATCATTGTACCCTTCTTTATCTATGGAGGCTCCGTATACATAGTGTGGGTTATGTATTGGTGTTGGGGAAAGACAAACTATGTTATGTTGTGGTTGTATTATTTATCCATTTGAGACTTTTAAAATGATGAAACTATTGGAAATGAATTGGTATTGTAGGCATGAACACATTTTCGTCTAATTAATGATAATATGTATTATTTCTATTCGTGGATGAGTTTGAGTAGAATGAAATCTAACAGGCTTGCTCGGTCGGGTTCACTCAGTTGAGCGCCGGTCGCGCTCCTCGATTTTGGGGCGTGACACACTTTTAGCATTAAACATTTATAGAATTCCTTTTTCCTTCAACTGTAAAAGATAGGGCATCCAAGATATGTAAAAGGGAAAGGATGTCTCTGAAAAGTGGTGATCAAGTGCACAGCATTGGCTTCTTCCGGAGGTGTATTTTCATGCATATAAAAAGATGATTTTTCCTTGTTCACTTTCTTCCCAGAAGCAGCTTCATAACCTTCTAACACATTCATAATCAATTGTATTTCTCCATAATGTGATGAGCAGAAGATAATTATATCATCAGCATAAGAAAGATAGTTGATGTTTTTACTCCATTTTGGCATCCCAAATCCAATGAAGTTTGCATTATCAAATGAATCATCCAAAGCTCTCTCTAGCACCTCAGTAGCCAATATAAACAAAGTAGGAAATAGAGGATCGCCTTGCTTTACTCCTCTTGTTGATTTGAAGAATCCATTAGCTTTCTCATTCAATAGCACTGAATACCAATTATTGGATACCAACATGTAAATCATATCAATGAAGACTTCACGAAACCCCATTTGTCTCAATACTTTTGTCAAGAATATCCAGGACACCCTATCATAAGCTTTGGATATGTCAAGCTTGATCACTACATTTGATGGCTTGCCTCTCTTTCTAATGTCAGTGACTATTTCTTGAGTCAATATATTCTCCACTATACTCCTACCTTTAACAAAACCAACCTGGTTTAGAGAAATTAGGGTAGGAAGCAACTCCACCAATCTCGCATGTAACACCCTTGAGATGATCTTGTTTGAGAAGTTGAACTAATTGGCCTCATTTCAGAAAAGGTTGCTACATTCTTCTTCTTGGGCAATAGGACAAGGTTTGTGTGAGTAATGAACTTAGGTAATTCAGCACCACAAAAGAAGGCTTTTATCATGTTAAGTACATCCTCCCATATTAATTCCTAGCATACAAGATAAAATTGACCAGTGAAACCATCTGGCCCACTTGCACTCTCACCATTTAACCTAAAGACAGCCTTATTCACCTCCTCCAAGGTAGGTTCTGTCCAGAGATTATCATTTTGCTCTTTAGTGATCATCTTTGGGATATGATCCACAATATCAAAACTTGTGGGCACACTATCTTCAGTGAACTAAGCCTTGAAAAACTCCACTACCTCATGTGCCATATTATCCTGATCTTCAAGCCAAATCCCATTGTTGTCTAAAATTTTGGACACTTGCAATCTCTTCTTCTTCCCTTTCACATGAGCATGGAAGAATTTGGTATTTCTATCACCATCCTGGAACCATTGCATCCATGTCTTCTGTCTCCAGAACTCCTCCTCAAGGTGTAAATGCCTTGTGAGATCAGCTTGGACTTTATGAAGTTTAGCTCTATTTTTGACAGTTGGATTGAGCTCAAACTCCACCTCATGAACTTTAATAACATCCTTTAGGGTTGATATTTGCTTGAAAATGTCTCCAAAAGTAAGTTTACTCCAAATAGCTAGTGCTTTCTTCACATTCTTTAGCCTCTGTTGAAAGATGATGAAAGGGTTTTCCATAATGTCAGTTGATCACGCCCAACTATGCCTTGTAAAAACGACCAAGCGGTCGCTGCAAATATAACCCGGTTCAAGTCCGGAGTCGAATCCCACAGGGAACTAACCTATTTACTACGACTTTAAACAATGCTAATGATAAGCTCAGACAACTTCCGGATGCAAGAGTTTTATGAATAATCAGTGGAATTTATTTAGCTAAGGAAAAATGACAATAAAATTAGCAATAATCAAGACTAAAATTGAATTCAAGGGTAAAAGGATCTAGGGCTATTGATTTCCCCAATTGCCGGATTAATTCTCAAGTCTTTAGCTATAATCTCGTCATACTACTCTATGAGGATTATGAGTTTCGGGCTACAGTAATTACCTCTCGATCAATTAAGATAGTTTACTAGAAACATTCTCTCGAACTACTCTAGTTAACAATTTATGCAACTCAAAATTATCCCATCAAAGGTTTGTTATTTCTAACCCCACTGTTAAATTCAAGTAATTAATCTCTTAACCTCCACAAAAGTGGTGTTGTTCAACAACAATCTAACCAAGTGTTCTTTCTCAAGCAATACAAGGTAACTAGACACGATTAATCGAGGGCCCTTCCAATTAACCACAATACAATACGTAGTTGAACAATCATAGAACATACACGGCTCAATTATAATAAAATAGAGTCAAGACTTCACCCAACAATTGGTTCCATCAACCCTAGATAATAGATTTAGCTACTCATACTAATGGAAAACAAATCACTAAAATAATTCATAATCAATAAATAGAAGTATGAAGAAGAAGAAGATGAAAACTCTTAGGAAATTATCCGTCTTCTCTCCCTCGTTCTTGCCTCTAAAATCTTCTAAAAACAGCCATTTTTCACTTCTGGGCGAGTTTAGGTTTCATATAGGTTTAGGTTAGTCGCCTAGGAAATTACATAATTAACCCTGTGTGTTTGGCTTTCGTCCGCCCGTCCGCGGCCGCGGATTTGACCGCGGATCCGGCCGCAAATTTGGACTGCCTCACTGCCTTGAGTTCGCGGCCCACTCCATGGCCGCGCACCTGGAGGGGTCGTTTCGCTTGCTTTTCTCGCTCCTTTTCGACCGGGCTAACCTTCGATTGGCCTTTCACACTCCATGTTGAATCCAAAACACTCGTTAGCTCCCTCCTAGCTCGGAGTAGCTCCTGCAAAGCATCAAATTCTTAATGAGCATTTTGTTATCTTTTAGCATTCAAATATCAATAAAGTGCGGCTAAATTAGAGTGTAAGTAGTGTCTAAATTGCATAAATATAGCCTACTATCAACACCCCACACTTAAATCATTGCTCGTCCCCGAGCAATCAAACCACACTCTAACAGGCCTAACTTCACTAAGTGACTTCCCTACTCGTCACACCAAGAATATTTCATATACATTGAATACATTAGTGCAACATCTACATCTCAAGAGTTGACTCCCTCTAGCCACGCAATGTTCCTAATCGGCTTACTTACTCTATATCAAAGGTCCAGACTTAACTCTCCTTCATAAATCAAGTGCATGCTCACAACAAAGGAGACTCATTTCACAATCAGTAAAATTCACACACACTGAGGAACTTTAAAAGGAACAAAATTCACTCACCCTCAGAAATGATATTATTGTGCCACAGAAAACGCACCATAGGCTTGCTCGTAGTGTACGACTCTACTAATTGAGCTCACTCAGTCTAGGATCAAGTAGGACTTTATTTGGATGTAATGTAGGATGTAGGTTGGGTAGGATATATTTGGATATATAATAGTGACTACACCTCCCTAAGCACTTTAATACCTTTATTTTACAATCAAGTCCACACCTAAGTTAAACCAATATTTTCATTTTTAACACCACATATACCACCCCCACACTTCTTCCTTGAGCACAATCACCTTAAAAGCCACCAAAGATTTATCACCAATCAACATGATACACTATTAACAATGCTCTTCTTCTTCTTTTTTTCTTTTTTTTTTTTCACAAGTGGCCTTTTCCACACACTAAAGTAATCGCTATATTCAAGGCATTACGAAATCAAACAAGGATTCCTATTTTAATTCTGCCCATAGCCCATAAGTTCCTAACTAAAAAATAAAAAGCTAACTACACTCTGTTCAAACAAAACCCTTGAAAAAGAACCATGGTTTGAAGAAAAACCAAGGGGGAATTGATACACTACTACAAAAGAAAATCTTTTTTTTTCCTTTCGACTTTAGTCCCTCAAGAAACCCATTGAATGATATCCATCGTTGGGCCAAGTCGAAATTGATTTTTGCAAATAAACTACGAAACTATCTACATACAACAAAGTATCCCCCACCCCACACTTAAAAAGATGGCATATCCCCATGTCATACAAAGTAAAGTAATGTGAGGTAAAGGAACTTCCCTGGTTGATCAGTCTTGATCGAAGACAGTGCCAGGGTCGAGATGACATGCTCTCCCCAGCGCACGCAGCCAGCCCATGATTTTCTTTTCTGACTTCGCATTTTGGGTGGCCAAAGCATCAACTCTGGTCCCCAATTCCGTGACGGAAGTGCGCAGTCCTTCCATGTCTTGTTCTAAGGCTGTCATTCGCGTGCTCCGTCTGCCCTGAGATGGTCCTTCAGCCACTACAGCTTGTTCATGTGGGGGTGAGGCAGGTTCAACCTCCTTCTGCCCTTCGTCGCCCTCTTCCGACGCATTAGAATCATCACTATGAGTTGCCCCTGGTGCCACCGGGTCTTTTCCAATGGTCACTTTGTCTGCCCGGAACTTTGCTTCTTTCTTTACCATGCCATCCGCATTTGGGTTCTTAGGCACCCTTGTTGCCCGGCACAATCTAGTGATCAAAGAGGGGAAAAAGAACCCATACCTCTTCTGTGTTGAACGGACGAACATCTCAAACTGAATAACCTTGGCCACATCGAAGTCGTAGCCATTCACAAAGCACCATATCAAGGCAGCTCTCGGACCATTTACCTCCGTGGTGTTGTGGGACGGCAGCAAGCGACTGTTGATGATGTACAACCAGCATTTTCCTTCAAAAGTGAGTGAGGAAGAGTGTAGCTTCGATCCCGGCATAACCCACACTACCTCTTTGTCTGGTGCACAGATAGTTCTGAAAAACCTGTTCCATGTGATGGGTTCTCTCATGTAAGTATCATAGAAATCCTCCTCCCCATTGAATTCAGGCAATAGATACACTCTCCTGATGGCTTCTATCGAGGCATCCACCCTCGTGTGTCGCACAGTGCATATTCTATCGCCATGTTCGGGGCAGTTGGCATAGAACTCCCGAACAAGCATCAAGATACCCTCCTCCGGCTCTTCGAAAAAGTTATCCAATCTGCGCCTGATCAACTCCCGATATATATAAGGGCACTCATCCTGGAGGGACGCCCTGTCAATACCCCTTTCTGGTACAGGGTTTTTAGTGGCCTTCAAACTGAAACGGTCTTGGGCAGCTCTGGAGACAAACCTGGTACGATCAAACTGGACTGCATTGGCCGGTGCCCGTCCCCGAGATGAGCCTCCATGACCACTTGATGAGGCCTCGGTAGCGCGTCTCTTCCTTGAAGGTTGCATATTACCTACCCAATAAATACTACTATCAGTGGAGAGAGGAATATGTGTCCCAATGGCGGTTACTCATACTTCACTCGCACAATTGGTCACAATTTATATTTAACACTCATTAAGACAAATCAACAAATAGGTAGTGTGAACATGTTTCCCCAAGTCACCCAAAGACCCAATCAGGCTACCATTCCTCACAAACCCAACAATGGCTTCCTCTAAATCAACTAATTCAAATAGCCTCCATATACCACATATAAACCATAATCCAAATCCTAGACAAAAGTACCTATGATTTTACTACCCTATACAGAAAAGGAAAAAAAAAAGAAGAAAAATACTAAGAAAGAGGAATAAAATCATGTACTTACTTGGAGATCTTGAGAAGAACGGAGGTTGGAGATCGGTTGAGTAGAGAAGATAAGGAAGGAGAAGAGTCTTGTGTTGAAAGGAAAATATGGGGGAAGGGACGGGTTTGGGTTCTTGAAGTTAGGAAGGGAAGAAGAGAAGTGGGGGAAGTGAGGGGTTTGGGTTCTTGAAGTTAGGAAGGGAAGAAGAGAAGTGGGGGAAGTGAGGGTTTGGGTTAGGGAAAAGAAGGGCGTTTAAGTGTGTGGTGGGGGACTAAAAATATAAAAAAACTTACCTGGACACGCTCGCGCATCCGCGCCCCAATTCGCGGTCCAATCCGCGGCCGCGGATTCTGGGCAGAGGGGGTCCAAAAATCCGCGCCCCAATCCGCTGTCCGATCCGTGGCTGCGGACGGGGGGTAGAACACAAGCCAAAATCTGCGGCCATATTCGCGGTCCAATCCGTGGCCGCGGATCTCTGTCTCCAGCTAATTTTTGTGTTTGCTGCATTTTTTTACCTATTCTCGGGTTAATTTCGACCCTCAAATCCTTCCGATGCGCATAATTTTTGCCCTGCACACTAGTAGATCGGTCAAAGTCATTCAAAATCAATTACAACAACCAAAGTAAGAAAAATAATGGGTTGCCTCCCAAAAAGCGCCTAAGTTAACATCGCGGCACGACGATTTACAACAAACCATGGGTTGCCTCCCAGGAAGCGCCTAATTTAATGTCGCGGCACGACGCAGGCTTTCATTATCACTCCTCGTTCGCGTACTGAGCCTCTTCTAAAGTTATCACCACTCTATCCCCTTTCTCTTCGACCATTCCAAGGTAATGTTTCAACCTTTGCCCATTTACCGTGAACTTGTTTGTCCCATCGTCGGATTCAATCTCTACAGATCCACTTGAGAACACTTGCACCACTCTAAAGGGTCCTGACCATCGGGACTTCAACTTACCCGGAAATAATCTCAATCTCGAGTTGTATAACAACACTAGATCTCCGGGCTTGAAGTTTTGATTTAAGATGTGCTTATCATGGATCTTTTTCATCTTTTCTTTGTATAATCTAGCATTCTCAAATGCATGGAACCTGAATTCCTCGAGCTCATGTAACTCAGTGACTCTGCTGGTGCCTGCGGTCTCTATATCCAGATTCAACTGCCGCAGTACCCAAAGTGCTTTATGTTCGAGCTCTACCGGAAGGAGGCATGCCTTTCCAAACACCAACTTGTACGGTGACATACCAATTGGAGTTTTGAATGCTATAAGGTACGCCCATAATGCATCATCCAGATTCTTCGCCCAATCAGTCCTTGTTGCATTCACGGTCTTTGTCAGGACACTTTTAATTTCTCTATTGGACACTTCAACTTGCCCGCTCGTCTGTGGGTGGTACGGTGTGGCTACTTTGTGGCGAACTCCATACTTTTCCAACAGACGTGCGAATGCTCTATTGCAAAAATGGGTTCCACCATCACTGATTATAACTCTCGGGGTGCCAAAACATGTGAAGATGTTTTTCTTTAGGAAACTTGTTTCCCATTTTGCATCATTGGTTGGGAGAGCCACCGCTTCGACCCACTTGAAGACATAGTCAACTGCTACCAATATATATTTGTTACCATACGAGCTGACGAACGGCCCCATAAAGTCGATCCCCCACATATCAAAAACCTCCACCTCTTGAATTGTGGTCATCGGCATCTCGTGACGGCGAGATATGTTGCATGTCCTTTGGCATTCATCGCAAATTTTGACCCAAGCATGGGCATCCTTGAACAGGGTAGGCCAATACAACCAATACTTTTGCTGCTGTTCGGATTCCTCCAAAGTGTCCACCATATGGTAAAGCATGGAAAGCCTGCAAAATAGAAGGTTGATCTTTCTCGGGGATACACCTCCGGATCATGTTATCTACATATATTTTAAACAATAGAGGTTCGTCCCAATAATAGGCTCGACAATCGCGGAAGAACTTTTTCTTTTGAATTGAGGAGAGTTCATAAGGTACAATACCGCTTGCTAAATAGTTAGCAATATCAGCATGGCATGGCGTCTCCTCCATTGTCACAGCAAGTAACTGTTCATCCGGGAATGTCTCTGTTATGTCTTCAACCTCCATTCTCTTTTCAACTCCTTCCAATCTTGAGAGGTGGTCTGCCACTTGATTGTCCGTTCCCTTTCTGTCATGGATTTCCAGATCGAATTCTTGTAGCAATAGAACCCAGTGAATCAAGCGTGGCTTTGACTCCTTCTTTGCAATCAAGTACCTAATTGTTGTATGGTCAGTATAAACAATAACTTTTGAACCAATTAAGTATGACCTGAATTTGTCGAAGGCAAACACTACAGCCAACATTTCCTTTTCGATTGCAGTGTAATTGAGCTGAGCACCGCTGAGCGTCCTGCTTGCATAGTAAATCGGGTGCATCATTTTGTCTTTGTGTTGCCCCAAGACTGCTCCTATAGCATAATCACTGGCGTCACATATGAGCTCGAATGGTTGCTCCCAGTTGGGTGCCACCATGATGGGTGCAGTCACCAATCTCTTCTTTAGCTCCTCAAAAACCAACCTGCAATCATTAGAAAACACAAAGGGCTGATCCTTTTCAAGCAGCTTACATAAGGGGTTAGCAATTTTGGAAAAATCTTTAATGAATCGCCTATAGAACCCGGCGTGCCCAAGAAAACTTCTCACTGCCTTTACCGAAGTGGGCGGTGGCAGCTTCTCAATCACATCAACCTTAGCATGGTCGACTTCAATGCCCTTGCTGGACACTCAATGCCCCAACACTATTCCCTCTTGTACCATAAAATGGTACTTTTCCCAATTCAGCACCAAATTTGTCTCTACACATCTTTTGAGCACTCTTCTTAAGTTGTGAAGACAATCTTCAAATGAATCCCCCACCACGGAGAAATCATCCATAAACACCTCCATAATATCCTTCACCATGTCAGTAAAAATGGCTAACATGCACCGCTGAAATGTAGCCGGTGCATTGCAAAGTCCAAAGGGCATTCTCCGAAAAGGCAAAGATGCCATATGGACAAGTGATGGATGTTTTCTCTCTGTCTTCCGAGGCTATTGAGATCTGGTTATACCCCGAGTATCCATCCAAGAAACAGAAGTGGGACCGCCCAGCTAACCTGTCCAACATTTGGTCAATGAAAGGCAATGGGAAATGGTCCTTTCGAGTGGATGTGTTCAATTTCCGATAGTCCATACAAATCTGCCACCCCGTGACTGTACGAGTCGAGATCAACTCATTATTCTCATTTTGTACGACCGTCATTCCTCATTTTTTTGACACACATTGGATAGGACTGACCCAGTTGCTATCAGAGATGGGGAAGATGATACCCGCATCTAGCCACTTGATCACTTCCTTCTTTACTACTTACTTCATATTCGGGTTCAGCCGTCGTTGATGCTCCCTGGAAGGTTTGTGCCCCTCTTCCAGAAGAATCTTGTCCATGCAAAAGGTTGGGCTGATACCCTTTATGTCTGCCATAGTCCAACCAATGGCAATCTTACATTCTTGCAATACCTGCAATAGTTGCTCTACCTGCACAGCTAGCAAACCAGATGATATAATAACAGGCAAAGTAGAATTATGCCCCAAGAAAGCGTACCTGAGGTGGCCTGGAAGGGGTTTCAAGTCCAGCTGTGGTGGCTCCTCTATTTATGGTTTGCAGGTGGTGTTTCTCTCTCTTCTAAGCATAGGGGTTCGAACTGAGGTTCCCTTTTCCAGAATCCTTGACCTTCGAGAGCCATGACCCACTCTGCCAACCCTTCACCGTCCATCTCTTCCAAATTCATCAAGCAGGCTTCTAGTGGATCCTTGACATTAAGGGTCTCATCCTCTTCTTGCAGTATCACATCCACGGCCTCCACTAGTGAGCAGTTTGCAAATTCACTGGGTCTCCTTGTGGATTGTTGAACGTTCAATATTATTTCTTCATTGTTCAACCTCATTTTTAACTCTCTAGTCTCACAATCAATTAATGCTCTCCCAGTGGCTAAGAATGGCCTTCCCAGAATGATGGGTATCTCTTCATCCACCTGACAGTCAAGAATAACAAAGTCTGCAGGAAATACAAATTTTCCCACTTGCACAAGCACATCATCAAGAATTCCTGTCGGTCTTTTGACTGTGCGATTGGCCAGTTGCAGCAACATTGATGTCGGTCTAGCTCTGCCAATGCCCAGTTTTGTATAGATTGCCAAGGGCATCAAGTTTATGTTGGCTCCCAAGTCACATAATGCTTTAGCAAAAGCATAACTCCCAATAGTGCATGGGATAGTGAAGCTACCTGGATCAGACACCTTTTGGGCCATAGGTCTTGTCACTACCGCATTGCAGGTCTGTGTCAGAGTTACAGTGGACAGGTCCTGGAAGTCAAATTTCCTCGACATCAGGTCCTTCATCATTTTTGCATACCCTGGCATTTCCCTCAAAGAATCCATCAGTGGAATATTCAATTGAATCTATCGAAGCATTTCCATGAATTTCCTGTATTGATCATCATCTTTCTTTTGTTTTGCCAATCTCTGAGGGAATGGTGCAGGAGTCAACCTCTGTCCACTACTTGATGTCTTTTTTTGTTGGGAGCTTCTGGCACAAGAGGTGCCACATGTTCTGAGACTTGTTCACCATCCTTCTCCTTACCCTTGTCAACCTGTGCTTGTTCAATTACAACCTCAGTGAGCTCTGCTAACTCATCTGCCTCTAATGTAACTGGCGTAGTCTCTCTCGTAAATGTCTAAATCTCTTTCATTCCTGAGACTCACTGTCATTAGCTGATTTGGGTTCTGTTCCTTTAGGTTAATATTTGTATCTGCAGGCAATGTTCCTTGGGGACGATTGTTCAAGGCCATAGACAGCTATCCCGGTTGAGTTTCAATTCCTTTGATTGCTGAAACATGTGCTGCTAACTTTTCTTGCATCTTACCATTTGTTCCAATGAGTTGTTGCAGCATACCCCTGATTTATACCATATTGTTGTTTTGTTGTTGATGAGGTGGTTGGTAGGCCAATTGTTGCTGGTGCTGCTGATTACCTGCTGCCTTTGATAAGGCACAACTTGACCTTGTGGTCGTGTGCCTCCAAAATTGGGGTTGTGTTGTGGCAGGTTGGGTCTGTACTGTTGGTTTGGTGCTGGTCCCCATTGTTGCCCACCTTACCTCTGACCTCCAAAATTATTGACATAATTCATGTCTTCTCTAAAGCCCTGATTGTCATTCTCTCCACTCCACGAGCACGCATATGACTGGTTTATGCAAGGAGTACACAATCCTCCATTCGTTGTATCAATAATGTGCACTTGCTTTGTACCCATCTCATCAATTTTCTTTGTCAGTATGCTCATCTGAGTCATGAGAGTGGCTATGTTCTCTGCATGGGAATTGTTTGGGTCAAGATCAACAGAATGCACTATTGGTGTAAGTGTCGTACCTCTAGCCATCCAGCCTGAATTTTGAGCCATCTTGTCAAAAAGAATCTTGCACTCTGTGAATGTCTTGCTCAAAAATGTACCCCCAACTGAAGCATCTACATTGGCCTTCAAACTATCTGCTAAATCCATGTAGAATCTCTGTCCCAGCATCTGATCTGGAATGCCATGGTGTGGACACTTCACTAGCATACCCTTGAACCTCTCCCAGGTTTCTTGCAAGGACTCAGTTGGTTTTTGCCTAAACTGCAATATCTCATCAATCTGCCTTGCAGTCTTATTGGGAGGATAAAACTTGTTTAAGAACTGTTTGACTAATTCCTCCCAAGTGGCAATGGATTTTATTGGGAGCGAATTCAGCCAAGTTTGAGCCTCTCCAGTCACAGAGAATGGAAACAGTAATAGCTTGATGGCTTCAGGAGTCACATTCGGCTGTCTTTAGGTCACACATATTGATAGGAAATTCTACAGATGTTGTTGTGGGTCTTCAATGTATGACTCGGAGAACAGTCCCTTATTTTGCAACAGATGCTGCATGTTGTTGGTGATCTGGAATGTCTCCGCTTGTATCTGAGATACAGCAATGGCAGTGGCTAAGTTATCAGCAGTTGGTTGTGCCCAATCATAAAGAGCAGCTTCTGGCACAAGAGGTGCCACCACTCCATTGTTTGGGTCAACCCGATTATTCCGATTGTTTTCATTGACATCGTCCACGTTGTCCATTTCAATTTTGAGTGTGTGTTTTTGTTGTAACTATTTATTCTTCTTGTTGGCTCGATTTAAGGCCATGAATGCTTTCTCGAGGTCTGAGAGTCCTTCAAAAAGTTCACCAGTCCTCGAAGAGCTTCTAGGCATACACCTGAGTCACGGGAGAATTCAAACATGAGAATTTCAATGGAAAAATTTAAACACCATAAGAAATTGATCTAAACTAAGAATCCTAGCAATTCTTCTAAGTTTTAATAAATAACACTGTTAGCTCCCCGGCAGAGGCGCCAAATTTGATCACACCCAACTATGCCTTGTAAAAAGGACCAAGCGGTCATTGCAAATATAACCTGGTTCAAGTTCGGAGTCGAATCCCATATGGAACTAACCTATTTGCTACAACTTTAAACAATGCTAATGATAGGTTCAGACAACTTCCGGATGCAAGAGTTTTATGAATAATCAGTGAAATTTATTTAGCTAAGGAAAAATGACAATAAAATTAGCAATAATCAAGACTAAAATTGAATTCAAGGGTAAAAGGATCTAGGGCTATTGATTTCCCCAATTGCCGGATTAATTCTCAACTCTTTAGCTATAATCTCACCGTACTACTCTATGAGGATCATGAGTTTCGGGCTACCGTAATTACCTCTCGATCAATTACGATAGTTTACTAGAAACATTCTCTCGAACTACTCTAATTAACAATTTATGCAACTCAGAATTATCCCACCAAAGCTTCGTTATTTCTAACCCCACTTTTAAATTCAAGTAATTAATCTCTTAACCTCCCCAAAAGTGGTGTTGTTCAATAACAATCTAACCAAGTGTTCTTTCTCAAGAAACACAAGGTAACTAGACACGATTAATCGAGGGCCCTTCCAATTAACCACAATACAATACATAGCTGAACAATCATAGAACAAACACAGCTCAATTATAACAAAATAGAATCAAGACTTTACCCAACAATTGGTTCCATCAACCCTAGATAATAGATTTAGCTACTCATACTAATGGAAAACAAATCACTAAAATAATTCATAATCAACAAATAGAAGTATGAAGAAGAAGATGAAAACTCTTAGGAAATTATTCGTCTTCTCTCCCTCGTTCTTACCTCTAAAATCTTCTAAAAATAGTCATTTTTCACTTCTGGGCGAGTTTAGGTTTCATATAGGTTTAGGTTAGTCGCCTAAGAAATTACATAATTAACCATGCGTATTTGGCTTTCGTCCGCCAGTCTGCGGCTGCGAATTTGACCGCGGATCCGGCCGCGGATTTGGACTGCCTCACTGCCTTGAGTTCGCGGACCAATTCGCGGCCCACTCCGCGGCCGCGCACCTGGAGGGGTCATTTCGTTTGCTTTTCTTGCTCCTTTTCAACCGGCCTAACTTTCGATTGGCCTTTCACACTCCATGTTGACTCCAAAACACTCGTTAGCTCCCTCCTAGCTCGGAGTAGCTCCTGCAAAGAATCAAATTCTTAATTAGAGCATTTTGTTATCTTTTAGCATTCAAATATCAATAAAGTGCGGCTAAATTAGAGTGTAAGTAGTCTCTAAATTCCATAAATATAGCCTACAATCATCAGTCTTCCAGTTCTCCTTAACCACGTCCAAAAAAGTCTCATGTTTTGCCCAGAAGTTAAGAAACTTGAATGGTTTCTTCACTTGAACAACATTCACATTGCATGATAATAGTAGAGGGGCATGATCTGATCCATATTTAATAAGATGCTCAACCTCCAAACCTGGAAACAAGTCTTGGAATTGTTGATTAGCCAAATCCCTATCAAGCCTCTTGAAGATGCAGGCATCATCCGACCTCTCATTCAACCATGTGTATAGGCTCCCATTGAATCCAAGATCATATAAAGCACAAGTGTCTATACAATGAGCAAAGTCTTCTACCTCACTAAGATAAATAGGCAAACCTCCATACTTTTCTTCTTCAGTCAGACTGATATTAAAATTACATCCCACAAGCCAAGGTAATTCCATGTCAGAAGCTAAGTGATATAAAGAATCCCATAGCTTAATTCTCTCTATTACATTACACTTTGCATACACCAAAGTAGCAATCAACTGTTTTTCCAATACTCTATGAAACAACTTGAGTGTAACTTGTTATTCCATGTCGATCATCACCTCTACCTCAATATCTTGATCAATAAAAGACCAGATATTCCCATTTATATTTGCTAAGGCAGTGTGAATTCCAAGCTTCCTTCTATATAACTCCAATTTGTTTATATCTTGCCAAGGTTCCACAAGCCCAATCAGATAGAAATTGTACTTTCTATGAAGGTTAACCAACCTCTGAAAAGCTTTTTGAGTATTGAGAGACCTCACATTCCATACAAGAGCATTATCCATAGAGATTACTTGAAATTAGAGACCCCACTTTTCTTTGGTTGTACCCTAACAGGAATAGTTTTATCCTTTTGTTTTCTTGCTTGCTTACCACCTGACTTCTTGTCTACACTCCTAGGAGATAGGTCTCCTTGTTGAGCAATTATCTCCTAAGTTTTCTTGTTCAGGCTGTCCATCAGTAACAATTTGAAGTGCCAAAGTTTTTGGTTCATGGTATTTTGCAATCATTCCCATCTCCTTCTGACCTCTCTGATTAATCAAGATACCCTTGGCAAGAATACCACGGGTAACACTAAATGTTTTTCCATCTAGAATGCCAGGATCATCACTTCTAGGCTATACAAGGTATAATTCATTCCCAGTACTACCCTTCAACACCATTTGGCCTTGTTGTATCATATTCTCCTTGCTACTGCCTATATTTTTCATTGTATTGCCCTTTGTTACCATCTGCTCATCACCAGCACTTTGCAAAGCACAAACAATTTCTTATTTGGGGTTCATTGCTGCATTAGAAACTGTTTTTACTGTTCCATTAGTTCTAGATGATCTGTGAGGTTCAAATTGGTCACCTAAAGCTATTGTATCCTCAATTACATTACCATGCTCACTACCAAACTTCCCAATACCCTTTTCACCAACTAGATCAATCCCTGATAAACAGTCAACTCTAGCAAGCATGCTAGGGTTTACTGTTCCATTAAGTTTCTTCTTTTCTGCAGACTGTTAACGTATTGCACCACCTGGACCTTGTTATTCATGCAATTGTGAATCTTCCCAACTGCCCAGCTCCCCTAATTTCATTGCACCTCTCAAATCATCCTTAACCCTAGTTTGAAGTTGTCTAGGGTTTACTGTAGCAGAAATAGGTTAACTAGTTGATTCATCTTTCATTCACTTTGTTCAAACTTCTGAGCATTGTTTGCATCATCTATCAGCTCCATATTATCCACCTCATCACTCCATAAAGACTTAGCAGGCGTTACTTTATTTTTAGACACCTTGTTCAAGGTAGAATCATCAAATGTTTGTGATGGTATCTCTTGACACGAATGATTTACTGTAACATTGAGCTGTTTCAACTCCTCCTTGCTCGTGCCAAAATATCTGTGTACCCAATCAAGTGTAGACTCATTTATATTTGCCTCCTCAATCCCAACCACACTAGGATTAGGGGTATTCTCCTTGAACGTTTTTTAATTCCCATTCTTCTTTGGGTTGTGTTTCCCATTAGATGTAGGATTTGTAATTGTTGCCTTGTTTGCTCCATCTTTCGCCTTTTTCACCACATTCTGCACAACCTCTTTCTTAATTCTTATCTCTTCTTCAATTTCTCCTTTCTCTAATAATGCAAATTTATTTGTAGTTTGTACTGGATCAGTAGAATGATGCTCAATATTAATAACTTCTTGTCCAGTTGTGTCCTTACCCTTATCCTCCTTGGCCTTAACCTCATTGCTCTTCTTTGGTCGGTTGTCTCTTACTTCAGTCCACCTACCATTGGGGTAACCAACTACAATGCCACTAGTTAGTTACTTAACTGGTGGTGACATGTTGTTTAATCTCCTGCTTCTTATCATCAACCACAACTTGCTTTGCTCCATATTGACATGCCCAATTTGCTTTGAATTATTATTATCATCCATCAATTATGGATGCAGTCTACATCATTCCTCCTCATTGTGGCCTTGTAACCTATATTTCTTGCAATACTTAGGAATGTTGTCATAACGAATCTTGGCCCATTAAGACCTTGGTTCCCCAGTAGCTCCATTCACAATGTCCATACGTACACCCTTAGGTAGCTCAGCTAAAAGATCAACTTGTACCTTCACTCTTGCACGGCTTGGCCTTGTTTTATTGATAGTTTCCATATCTAGATGCAAAGGTTTTCCTACTGCTGAGGCCAGGAAAAATAAACATTTCTTTACAAAATAAGTAGGCAACAAATTTGGAAACGAAATCCATACTATTGCAAAGGAGTTTCTTCACCAAGCTTGAACTTAGCATCATAAATCAAAGACGCATTTGGTATTGGTACCCATCTTTTGCTTTCAAGTAATAAGCTCCCTTCGAAGTTAAATTCACATAATCTTCCCATAATGTCAATTTAATTAGAACATGTCTATCCCTCAAGAAACCTATATTGCATTCACCCTTAACTCCACATTGAGAAGGAATTATTCTACGTAGCCCTTGTAGTTCAGACCAACCATATGAAAACTTACCTTCAATAATGTTCATGCGATTTACTTTTGCTTCCGTCCACTTAATAATAGGTTCTCCATGTAAAAACTGAATAGGTTTAACTGGAATAGGTTCAACTGCTTTTGAACTAGGGTTTACGTGTATGGGTATATTTAATGAACTTGGGTTCAATAAATTGGAGAAGTCTAGGGGCTGGAAAGTGATTGGATTAGGATTAGGAGATGGTATTTGTAACGACCCGATTGGTAGTTTTGAGCTATAAGATTCTGCTCAGTGGTTCGAGGTCTTGATTAGCTTTATATTGTATATTATGACTTGCGTGCATGATCGGATTTGAATTTCGGATATTTCGGGATGAATTTGGATGAGTGATTCTCACTTTAGAAGCTTAAGTTGAAAATATTGATCGAGATTTGACTTTTGTAAAAACGACCCTATAATAATGTTTTGATTGCTCCGATAGGTTCGTATCATGATTTTGAACTTGGGCGTATGTCCGAAATCGATTTTGGAGGTCCGCAGGTTGACTTGTGTTGTTTTGCCGAAAGTTGGCAATTTAAAAGCTTAAAATTTTAATAAATTTGACCGTATGTTGATTTCATAGCTATCGTATTTGAATTTCTGTTTCGGGACTTGGAATAGGTCCGTTTTTTCATTTGAAACTTGTCCGCAAAGTTTGGCGTCATTCCGAGTTGATTTGATAGGAATCGGACGCCCGGTTGTATTTTTAGAAGTTCTTGAGTTTCATGTTGAATTCATGTGTTTTGAGGTCTGATTCATGATTTAGGATGTTATTTTGATGATTTGATCATGCTATCGAGTTCATGTTATATTTTTAGACTTGTGTTGATATTTAGTTTGGAGACCCGAGCGCTCGGGTGAGTTTCGGACGTGTTTCGGAGAGTTCATAGGAGATTCAGATTTTTGTTGGTGCTCAGATCTCGCATTGGCGAGAAACAGGTTGCATTTGCGACTATCACATTTGCGAGCTTCAGCATCGCATTTGCGAACTTACCATCGCATTTGTGATACCAACCCGAGCTGGGCATTGGTCGCATTTGCGATCACTTTGATCGCTTTTGCGGAAGTCCACATCTCGCAATTGCGAGCTAATTATCGCATTTGCGATGACAACAGGGGTGTGAGGGAATTTGCTTTTTTGATGGTTTCTTCTCATTTGTGGGGTTCGCATTTGCGAACCCCAGGTCACATTTGCGACTGGACAAAAAGCTGAGGGGCGGGATTTTTTGTCTCATTTTCATATTTTGGAACCCTAGACTCGGTAGGAGGCAATTTTGAAGATGGATTTTCATTTACAAACTTTGGGTAAGTGAATCTAATTTATTTTAAATCATATTCCATCAATATATCTTAGATTTTAACATCAAAATCATGTGAATTTGAGTTTTCAGAGTCGAATTGGACTCGGATTTTGAAGTTAATCACATATATGAACTTGTGTGATCATGGGTAGTCGGAATCTATCATTGGACCCGGGGTTTGACCGGATGGGCCCGGGGTTGACTTTTGTTGACTTTTGAGCAATTGTGTAAAGATCATAGCTTTATTTATTGGAATTGATTTTTCTTGTATTATTTGATGTTATTAGATCAATGTTTGGTTAGATTTGTGCCAAGCGGAGGTGAATTATAAAGGAAAATCTATTTTTGAGTATTGATTAAGGGCTTTTGAGATAAGTATTTTGCCTAACGTTTTGTGAGGGAAACTACCCCATAAGGATTGGTTTGTTTGTACTATTTAAACTACGTGAAAGACGTGTACACGAGGTGACGAGTATGTACATTGCTTATATGTGGAAATTTGACTGGTTTAGACTCTTAGGTTCTTATGTACATTAAAATGAAGTTGTATTATCATGTTAAATCCTTCATTTCTAAATTTACCCTTACATGTCTTGTTTGAAGTTGATTGATTCATGTTCTACCCTTTATTGCCAAATATACTCTTATATGCCTTAATCGAAGTTGCTACCTCTTTTATTGCCATGTTATCTCTTCCGTAATTGATTATCCTTAATTGAAGTCAATGTTATCTCTTCCATTGTTGACTTATCCTTATTTGAAGTCATTATTACAGGTTATCTCTGTTATCGTTGAGTTGTACTTATTTGGAATCATTATTACATATTATCTCTCTTATTGTTGAGTTATTCTTATTTGAAATTATTGTTATATGTTATCTCTCATATTGTTGAGTTACTCTTATTTGACATCATTGTTACACATTATCTCTCTCATTGTTGAGTTATTCTTGTTTGAAACCGTTATTACTTGTTATGTCTTTCGTCGTGAGCTCGTTCTTCTATTTTTTGTGTTTTGTAATTCTTGTGTTGATTTACTTGCCGTACTCCTGTTTTATTATTATTGTTGTTGTTGTACTCAATGTTCTTGAGCTGAGGGCTACATGTGGTTGTGTTATTCGAATTTGTGTGGAGGAAATGCTGTGGCATATGGGCACATGTGGTGTGATTTGTTATATTATGTTGTTGTGTGTTTGGCATACGTGATATTGTTGAGAGGATTGTTGGGATGTTCGCACGTGAGTTGTCCGTGCTATTGTTATAATTGATATTGCACATGCGGTGTGACAAGGAGGGCTATATATGTGGGTCTGCGCATGTGGTGAGACAAGGCGAAAATATTATTATGCGCATGCGGCGAGACAATGCAGGCATTTACTTTATTGTTGCACACATGGCGAGACAAGGGGGCTATATCAGGGATGATTTGTGATGACTTGTGATGGCTTGGGGGCATTGTTATTGATAATATTGTGTAGTGGTGTGCCTACCTTGCGTGAGTTATGCATTTTACATTTTGTTATGTTGTTTCCTATGTGACATTCATTGTCATTTCTCTTACTTGTTGACTCGAGTTTTGACAAAACACTTGCACAAGCATACACGTAATTCATCACTCATATCGGTTAAAGAAGATGAATCCTGATGTTTATTGATCATTTACATGTATTCTCATTTACTTGCCTTTTGTGTGAGAGTTGTACTATTGGCACGTGAGTTGTCCATGCGGTTATGAGTTATTGTTATTCATGACACGTGAGTTATCCGTGCGGATATGAGATATTGTTACTCCCTTAGAACGTGAGTTGTCCGTGCAAATATGAGGTATTAATGGTATTGGCACGTGAGTTGTCCATACGGTTGTGAATTGTAATGTGGGCACAAGATGCCAAGTGATTAGGGCTCGTGATTTGGGACCCATGATTGTGATTTTGAGGTGTGGTACCTCGGAAAAATTCTTGAATAAATCTTGTGTGGAAACGATTGTTCTTATTGAGTTGTTACTTGTTTTCCTTACTTGGTTTCACCGGACTTAAACTGTATTCAGCTTATTCTACGGCGTCATTATCTGTTGTGCCTTGTTGCTAATTGTTGCTTCTACTTTTCTATTGCAAGTATTATTTTGTTATTTTTACCACGATTAGCTTTATATTGATATTGTTCCCTGCTAGTTTCACATTCATACTTGTACAGGTTATCATGACTAGTAGGTGTCTTGATTGTCCCTCCTCACTACTCCATCAAGGTTAGTCTTGATACTTACCGGGTACCACTGTGGTGTACTCATGCTACTCTTTCTGCACATTTTTGTACATATCCAGGTACTTCGGAGTTTGTTGATCATTAGCTAGCTGATCGGGCATTGTTGTGGGGGACTCAAGGTATACTTGCCATCGCATTTGCAGGCCTCGGAGTCACCTTCTGAAGTTATTTTTGTAACGACTCGACTGGTTGTTTCAAGATCTAGCGCGTTGTTCAGCGGTTTGAGGCCCAGAGTAGCTTCACTTCATGTTTTATGACTTGTACGCATGGTCGTAAATGAATTTCGGGAAGTTCGGAGTGGTTTCGGAAGCTTTAAGTTGGAAGAGTTGATCAAGGATTGACTTTTGAGTAAACGGTCTCGGAATCGGGATTTGAGGTTCCAATAAGTTCATATGATGATTTTGGACTTGGGCGTATGTTCGGGTTGAGTATCGGGTGGTCCGGGAGTGTTTCGTCGCCTATTGTGGAAGGTTGGCACTTTGAAAGTTTAAGAATTTTTTAAGTTTGACTTGAAGTGAATTTTGGTGTTATCGATGTCCGTTCGGGGTTCCGGGCCTTGGGATAGGTTCGTATTTTGATTTATGACTTGTGCGCAAAGTTTGGTGTCATTCCGGAATATTTTGATATTACTCGGACTTGTTCGTCAGAGTTTAAAAGTTTGAAAGTTTAAGGAAAGGTTTCGATCGTCGATTTGAAATTTTGATGTTGTTTGGTGTGATTTGAGACCCCAAGTAGGTTCGTGTTATGTTTTGGTAATGGTTGGTACGTTTGGATGGGGTCCCGAGGGCCTCGGGTTTGAAACAGATTGAAACTTAGAATTTAGGACATGCTAGTTTTGGCCATGTTCTGGTGCAACCGCACCTGCAGAAACTTGGGCGTAGGTGCGGAGCCGCTGAAGCGGCAGACGAAGCACAAGAGCGCAATAGGAGTTAGGAGCAGAGGATCGCAGGCACGGATTTTGGTCGCATATGCGCAAGTGCAGAAGAGGCGCTTTGGTCACATGAGCGAAATTGGACCGGAAGATGGGGGATCCGTAGGAGCGGAATGCTGGGCGCATTTGCGCATCCGCAGAAGCGAAATCCTCGATCGCTGAAGCGAAAGGCAACGCAAAAGCGAAATATTTGGATCGCACCTGCGTTTGCGCAGAAGCGGCAATTTTTCGCAGGTGCGAGAGATGGCCTCCAGTGCTACTCCGCAGAAGTGAGGTTTTTGTCGCAAAAGCGACACTGCAGGTGCGGCTGGATGTCCGCTGGTGCGAAAGTCGCTGGGCAAAAGGGTTTTTTTAAATCGAGACTTAGCTCTCATTTTCTCTCTTGGATGGATGAATTTGGGGAGCTATTTTGAGGGGGGGGGGGTTCAAGCAACTCGAGGTAAGTGATTTTCCCCTATTACAAGTTAAATACTTGGATTTTATAAAGGTTTTTAACATGGAAATTCAAGGAAATTAGGGAAAATTTAAGGAGAAACCTAGAATTGATAATTTTGGATTTTTACCACGATTTGGATATGGAATTGGGAATAAATTATATATTTGAGTTCGTAATGTTATGGGTAAAGTTTATCTTCAAAAAATTTGAAATCCGGGCACGTGGGCCTGAGGGTTGACTTTATCAACTTTTCGAACGGAGTTGGAAATTATTATAAATTAATTAATTATGAGCTTTGGAGTATATTTTGATTGAATTGCACATTGTTTGACTAGTTTCGGATCATTTGACTTTGAGTCGAGAAGTTAAAGAGGCATTGGAGCCGGTTATGGAACTTCGGAGCAAGGTAAGTCTCTTGTCTAACCCTATGAGGGGGAAACTACCCCCTAGGTGATGTAATTATTATGTGCTACTAGTTGCGGGTTCTACGTACACACAAGGTGACGAGAGTCCATACGTAGCTAAAGCATATTTATGTCTGGGTAGACTTAGGACTTTATCATGCAATATTTAAATTATTTGAACTCATTCTGCTGGCTTA
This sequence comes from Nicotiana tomentosiformis, assembly GCF_000390325.3. Lineage (NCBI taxonomy): Eukaryota > Viridiplantae > Streptophyta > Magnoliopsida > Solanales > Solanaceae > Nicotiana > Nicotiana tomentosiformis. The sequence goes on along the minus strand of NC_090816.1, from coordinate 38,587,523 downwards.
ATTAATTAAATTTATAATTAAAATTGATTTAGAAATACATACACACACACACACACACACACACACACACACACATATATATATATATATATATATATATATATATATTGGGTCGAGCCTTATCACCTTGAGTTGTTGCAAGTTATTTGAGAAACAACAAAGGTTATATTCATTTTATGCTCATATACTGTATTGTAAGCATGTGTTTCGTAATTCGATAAGTTCTTTCCTTTCTTGTGGAGCGGGCTGAACACCTCGGCAGTATGATAGATGCATCTATGGTTCATGTCGCTCGACCCTCGGCAGTGTACACATTATTCTGGATTGGGCCGAACGACCTCGGCATAATCGTGTGTTATATCGCTGGCAGTCCGAACATTCACGAGATTATCTTTCCACTGATGCCCGCCATTTTATATGGTACTTCTTACTCGTTTGTTACTGGTACTTGATACATCTGAGTTGTTGAGGTAGAATACAAGACTGAGAAATTCATACTTTAAAATAAATGTTTGAACCTCTAGTAAGTGTTGATGTCGACCCCTCGTCATTACTTCTCTGGGGTTAGGCTAGATACTTACTGGGTACGCGTTGATTTACGTACTCATACTACACTTTCGCAGTGCAGGATCTGACAGGTTCAACCGGTGGTCATTTTGGCGCGTAGACGTAGCTGCTGAAGAGACTTTATGGTGAGCTGCATTCCATGCTACGTACCGCAGCCCATAGAGTCTCCATCGTATCATTTACTTTATCCTATCTTATTTACATTCCGGACAGAGATTGTGTTATTATTGTACTCCTTAGTAAATCCTTATGCACTTGTGACACCGGGTTTTGGGGGTGTTCTAGAATTTGTTATGGATTGTTTTACACTGATTCACTTTCACTTATTATTTTAATAAAATTGTACGTAACTACGATTTATTTTAATGCAATAACCTTGCTATCTAAGAAAGATTCATAATTTTAAAAATGATAAAATGAATAATTAAGTATTGGCTTGCCTAACGACGATGTTGGGCGCCATCATGGCCTATAGTGGATTTTGGGTCGTAAACTTTTGTACAGTTTATTTTTATTCCGGAACAGTTGTACTTGAAAATTTCCTAGTGAACTCAGTAGAGCTTATGACTTGTACTGCCGATTTTGGGAAGTGTGTTGTTGAGATTCTATTTCAGAAAATTATATCAGTTTATCAGACTTGTTTTAATATTTTTGTTAGTTATTTCTATCAAGTTATTATTAAATGTTAGGCTTGCCTAGTCGTAGAGATTAGGTATCATCACGACATCCTACGGAGGAAAATTGGAGTTGTGACAGTATTGTGACTTGGGGAGGCAGACCAGCCGTGGAGGGTGGCTAGCCGCCGGCCAGATTGGCCATGGGAGGAGCTCGAAACGAAATCGCCTAGGAATCGCCTATTTCACTAGATAGAAAATAGAATGTAAGTATTTTTTTGGAAAGGTTAGTAATGTTCACGCACGCATCAATTTTTACTTGTCGTGTCAAAATTTATTTAATTATTATTTATTTATTTTATTTCTTTCTTTCTTTTTCTTTTTCATATCTTTTCTCCTTCTCTTTCTTTTAGCCTCTCCCTTCTAGTCCTCATCAACCAACCTCCATCACCTCATCGGAAAGCTCTTTCCGCCGAAAATGGAGCCCAGCGAACATGGAGATGAAAAATACTCCTTTTTAACCAAGGCTTTCCAACAAATGAAGAAGCCACCGAAGCTCGATACCAAAATCGTTAAAATTCTATCATCTTTCTCAAACCAAATTTAAGTAGGCGAAAAGTAGCATTTCTAGTAAGTTGAAATTCGAACGTAGCTTTGATATTTTCGGCAAAAAATATCTCTCTTTTTTTTTTTTTTTTCTTTTCCATCTTTTTTCTGAGTTGATCTCCTGTATGCTATAAGAGCTTTCTTTGGTTTAAAATTTAAATAGAATTTCTTATTATTGTTTATCTTCTCTAAATTTTAATTTATGAGATTGAAATAGCTTCGTTATTAAAATTTATAAATTAACCATGATGAAAGACAAGGGGAGGAAAGAGGGAAGGTGGGAGGGGGGCATGAAGAAGGGAGAAGATGGAAAGGACATAATTTTGGGTTTACACGAAAGAGATGAGAAAAATGATAAAGACAAATGAGAAAATAAGAAAATAATTTGAAAAAAGAAAATAGATAATAAATTTAACTAATAACATATTATAAAATAAAACTTTAACAACATTTTTTTTTGCATGTTACGCTCTTCAAGAGAGTGATAATCACTCTCATTGCCAGTAGGCTCAAAAGGTGGTATTTATTATACTTCGAACAAAGCTAAAAGGCCATAGTACCCTCGTAAAGTTTGAGGGTACAACTAGTAAAGTGGGACAACCCCATGGGATAACTATGCATTATCCTTATTATTAATATAAACCACACTGATTATTCAAGAAATAAAAAAGATAACTCAAGCTTGGGGTGTACGCAAAAAATCTAAAACTTAGATCCAAATCGAAATCAAATCAAATTTAAAAAATTCATATTTTCTTGGTCTGATATAGTTTTAGTTTTTAATTTTAAATATTAGTAAAATTTGATTTATTTACAATATTATATTATTTTTTTGCACTCTTGGTTTATAATTTGATTCCTTGTCTTTACACTAATCTAGTTAATTGCTTTACATCTAATTTAATTTGTACTCTTTATTTTGACAAGTCCAAAAATTTATTTTATATCAAAAATATTTTGTCTTTAAGTCCTTAAATTATTCATCATTGTTTAGTTCAATTCATCAAGATATTTTGGTAAATTACAACTCTTCAAGTTTTTTCACAAAAAAAATTATTGTAAATTTTGTTTTTATTAACTTCCTTAAAAATAGTTATATTTATAGATAACGCACACCATTTTCTGACTAAAGCTACGTATATAACTTGATGCATATATTGTTTATTCTTTAAAAGAATAATTGACTAGGTAGTATTATGCTGAATATGTGTGTAGTCTATGTATACTAGGGGAAAAAAACTAAAAAAAGAAACGAATAACTCAATGAAACCGGACAAAATCGAATCGATTCGAGTTAATTAGTTTGATTCCAATATTTAAAAAATTAACTAAATATATTTATTTTCTTTTTAGGGAAAATTTGGTTAAGACTAATCGTGAACATCCTCACTCTAGTTGATTAAAAAACGATGAGAAATGATAAAAATGGTCCATTATGTTTGGAGATAAATATAAAATAGTTCCTTAAATTATATTCTTGAGAAGTTTTAGTCCTTTAATTTTTTCAAAGCAAGCACTTTTGGCCACTATTAAATATTTAACAAACTTTGGCAGGTAAATCTAATAGGAATTGTGAAAAAGGAAAAATCTAATTAGAAATGGCAAGAAAGTCCCGTCAAATTCAAGAAAGTGCAACATCAAAAACTGGATCACATACCAAAAATAGACCAAAAAAAAAAGAAGAAGAAGCAGGAATTACACCAAAAAAACATGTAGCAAACACAAAAAATAGATTAAAGTTATCAAAATGCACTTCTAAATGGTAGTACTTGTTAAATAATTTTTCTTCACAATTTTAATTAAATCGAATAGCTAGTCCTTTACAAATATTATTTTAGTTATATGACTATTTCCATAGGTGATTCATAAAAAAGAATACATGATATAAAATATACTCTGCATAAAAAGTTTTTTAATAAATTATTTTTTACTATTCAAATTATAAAGGTATCATATCCTTTTTAAACTTCACACATATTTTCAATTTAACCTATTATGTTTAATTTTTGGCCAAATATATACATAAGCCCTTAAACTTGGCACTAATTTCTACCTAAACACTCTAACTAAGGTTTGTTCTATTTAGACACTATAACCTTATTTAATCTATACCAATCAGACCCCTCATGACTAACCACTACAAAAACTATCACACGTGAACTTCACACGCCTGACATGTCAAAAAGAACGACTAAAAAGTGCCATGTAGCTTTTAACTTTGGCTAATCCCAAATATAAAGTTTTTCAGCAAGCCTAACTTTTAACTTTTTTCTTCCATACAACTCACCCTACCTCAAATAGTAATTTAGATAGCGTTTGCCAATCCCCATTCTATAACGCCTCCCTCCTCCTCCCTTACACTGCTGTTATCTCCCCATCGTAGCCCCTACTCATAATTTTCAGATACCCATAAAGAAGAAGAAAGGTTTAAAATTTGTAAAGGCCAATTTTATTTGTGAGTTAAATTTTGTTTGAATTTATCCGAAATTGATGTGTTTTTTGTTCTTCCCAAATAAAAGAAAAAAGAGGTGGAAGTTTTCAGCTATACTTCTATTTTCCTTGTTTTTTGTTGATAATGATTTTTTTTTTATATATATATATATATATATATATATATATATATATATATATATATATATGATATATGTCGCCATCGACCACTACTTTTGGCACCTAACTCCACTGCAATCACAACCGAACAGCCACCCTACTACATTCAAATCGTTCATGATTGGATTTGACAAGTCTTTAGTGAGTTTAGCTGCGCCTCTCTAATCAAAGACATGAAGGAATGAAATAGATTAAGGTGTTATTCTGGTGCTGTCTTTATGGAGATGATAGTAGATGGTAATTTTTTTGGGTTGTGAAATTTTCGGCTGATGATGCGTGAAGCGGGTGGAGTAAAAAATATGATTCTTTTAGCATTTCACGCGCCCAAGAGAAGTGTAAATCACACAATATGCCATATCATCGCTATGTGTTTAATAGACACATAGGTGTTGGAGTTGAAGTGTCTAAATAGAATAAATCTTAGCTAGAAAATTTAGGTGTAAATTGGTGTCAAGTTTAAGGGGTTGTATGTGCATTTGGCCTTAATTTTTCATTCATTCGATGAACCATAACAAGAAATGTTTTTATACCTAACTTGTCTAGTCTCCAACAAGATTAGTTAAAAATGAAGCGAATGAAAAAGACATTTTAGCCGTCCAAATATATTTCAAACAATGAAACGAGGGTCTAGGTCGATGTCTGCACTTTGACTACTGTACCCGACATTCCCACCCCAAACCCATCTCGAATTGACGGATCAACAAAATCCATTAATCAAATTTCGCCTTTGCCAGATTGTAAAACACGGCCACAATGCCGATAGCAGAGCCGATGAACGGCGACGGCAGCACAAGAATCGGAGTCAACGACATTGAAGACGCCATCGGTGTAGTGGAAATGGTGGGACCGTCTTCGATCACAGCCGTTGATTCTTCCTCTACAGCTGAATCTTCAATTTCCATTTGTGATGATGATCAAATTTCTCCTCTGTTGACCCAATCAGAGAGGCCTAAGATCAACATCTTCACCATCTCTTATCCTACTAGGCAAAAGCTCAATAAGGTGAACTCCAATTTTGAAATATTAAATTTGTTTTTTATTTTTTCCTAAATTTGTAAATTTGCTGAGCTCTTTTACTGAATTTTCAGTAGCCAGTTCCTTAGTTACAGGATTAGTCAAAATGCACTTTTATATATCTAATTTTTATACCACGAATAATTTCAGTCATTAATTATTGAGTTTTAGTTCCTCTTCACTAATGATGTAAACGATATTTACACAATTAAGTTATAAATAAGGTAATTACTGGTCAATTTATGACAAGCATATAGGTAACCTCGTAAAAATTGTAACTGACCTACTATACAGGTTAAAAAGCGCTAATAGTGTAGAAAAATCTTTACATTATCAGTGTATATAAATTAAATCCTTAATTATTAGAGTATGAGGGTAAAATATTTGAAAAGATTGTAGTAAAAAATTTGTTTTGCCTACCGAACAGTAATAGTGTCATATCAAATTGGACAAAAGGGAGTATGGTATGTTTGTTTGTTTCCCTTTTGAGTGCAGTCACTAGCGTTAAATTTGCAGGAAAGAAAAAGAGGAAGAAAGAGATCAGTAGAATGTTGAAGTTTTCTGCTAAAAAGTAGCGCTTTTTGTTTATTTAAGATACATAGCATGCTGAATGTATTGAACATCCTCAATTTTGGAAACAGTTGAGACGCATTCACAACATACATCAGGTATGAGAAAGGTTTTGATACAGTTAAGTCCGGGGAATGTAACATGATTTCTACTATGGCATGTTTTTCTTTTTAGCAGTATTATTATATAGCTACAAAGTGTTTTTCCATTTTAGTGAACGTCCCTCTATCATCAGAAGTTTATGCTGACTTATTCTACCTTAGGTTCTAGGATGACCTTTCTTTACGCAACTTCTAGTCATGGTGCTAATATATATGCATTTATTGTACACTGTACTGTGACTTCTTCAAGGAGGGAGCGATCAGAGTTTGTTTTTGCACTCAGTCATGACTCAGGTGGTTGTTTTCTTTATCACGAACCCAATACTTTATTCAAGCCCAAATATGCCTATGCGTACTTACATATTATATTTCCCTACTCTGGTGCTTTTTTTGTGCGGATAAATGTTCTGCTTTCGTGATTTATTCTAACTGTTTATGGTATTGCGACATGTATCAAAGAAAATTCTAGTACTTTTTCATGCTTAATTAGGTTCTGACGCCTTGCAGGAGGAAGTTATCAAAGTAGTTGAACCAGACAAATCGCCGTTTCTGCAGTTTATTGTCTGGCTGTGGAGTGGATCGAGGTACTCCGGTCTGCTATGCATGGTCTTGTCATCTATAATCTACTCCACAATGGGAGTTGTTTCAGATGTTTTTACTGGTCAGTAACTTATTTAAAACATTTGCATGTGTATTATATACTTATATATAAATGTAGCTACTGATAACTTAGCAATACAAAGATGTCATCGTCCTGTTTCCTACCTGAAACTGATAGTTGGCGAAGTTCAGCTTAGTTTCGACGAAATTCAGCGTAAGCTTTAATTCGTGGGCAACTGATCTTCATACAATAACCTACCATTCTATTCACACGAATTGAAGATGATAGTTAAATTTTACCCGGGGAGAGAGAGAGAGTGTGTGTCTTTGTGGCTCTTTTTTTCTTCTTTTCTTAACTTGGATGTCCTTTGGAGTAAAACCAGGGAAGGAGGGGCTGGTGCCAGATTCCCTCTTGGCTGTTGTATTGTTCATATATCTTGAGAGACAGGATAGTGCATGTTATATCCAAGCACTTTTTGCAGTGCCCTCTGCACTGGGTTGTCAGGAGATTATTTGATGGTTGATATGAGCACTTTGTTTTTCCTTTGATGTTTTGAGATTACAATTTTCGACAAGAGTGGGTTGCTCTAGTAGTGAGCACCCTCCACTACCAACCAAGAGGTTGTGAGTTCGAGTCACCCCAAGAGCAAGGTGGGGAGTTCTTGGAGGGAGGGAGCCGAGGATCTATCGGAAACAGCCTCTCTACCCTAGGGTAGGGGTAAGGTCTGCGTACAAACTACCCTCCCCAGACCCCACTAGTGGGATTATACTGGGTTGTTGTTGTTGTTGTTGTTGTTGTTTTGAGATTACAATTTTCATGGATATGGTCCGCGACGGGTAGGCTCCTTTAGGACTCTGCAGCAATTTTTCAGTATGTTGTTTAAGCCATATCCTATGGATTTAGAGTATGAGAACAGGATTCTAGTATGAAGCTGACTCATATAGGTATTTAGTGTATTTCAAAGGATCTTATGAAGTACCTAAACCCTTGTTATTGCTGATAGTTATGAGTATGTCACTATGTCTAGGACAAATGAGGAGTCACAGGAACACGGGTTTGAGCAGAATGCAATAATTCTTGCGAGAAGAGCCCTACACTTACGTGCAAGAAAGGGTAGTGTTTGTAGGTTCACTTTGGAGCAATAGAACTTTTAGTTCATTGTCCACTTCAGATTCCAGAACCTGGAGGTCTTTTGGCATTGCTTATCCTTTCTTCTAGTATAATAGTGTTTAACAGCAGTGCATGGTTTTGACTTTTGCTGTATGCTTTTGGTTCTGCCTTTGAATAGGCAATTGCCAAGCAACTTTAGATTTCTATATGAAGTTCCTTGAGTAAGGTTTTGATGTTAATACTGTTATATGTCAACATATTATGTATGTGGATACATACATTAAGATGTATCCAGTGTTTCATGACTGCTTCTAGCCGTATACTCCTGTTACACTATTATGATTTTTCATCGTTTTTGGAAATGGCAGCTCAATCAGTACCTCTTTTCGAGATAGCCTTTGCAAGATGTACGGTAGTCCTAGTTCTTTCCTTTGTGTGGCTGAGGAAAAGTGGTCAACCAATATTTGGACCAACAAGTGCCAGGAAACTTTTGGTCTTAAGAGCTCTCACTGGATACATCTCATTGATGAGTTTCATCTACAGGTAAGCAGTGTTTCTTAGACTGAGAAACCCCTAGACCTCTCAATCCACGCTCCAACAAGGAATAGAAAGCAGAAAATGTCGAGGGTAGGAAGTCGTTCCGGATGGACCATGTCAATCTAATTAATAAGTATAGAAAAATATGTACTGTGGATGCAAGAAGACAATCTTTCAACATTTAGGAGATTTGAAATGAATTTTTCCTGGTTGTTCCGCTTATAATTTCTTTCTTATCTGGGTTCAGACTATTTGCGGGTTTGAATAACATGGCTCCATCTTGCAGACCTGAAAAAGTAGTTACTGTTTTGCAAGATAACTAGACAAGACGCAATACATATCCAACCTGTCATGCGTAGCTGTTAAAGTAACTAACTTAGGGAGTTTTAATTGAATAATACAAAAATTAATCACAATGTTGAAAATTAAATGACCATCAATACCAATTGAGAATAATAAATAAAAATAAAAAGGTGATTTGTTTTATACACATGATTTAGTAGTAATATACATAAGAAGTGTAGGGCATAACTGGCAAAGTTTGATGGGATTTAACAAGTTGGAAGGAAGAAAATATATAGCACGTAAATGGATCCCCACGGTTCGAAGTTTCCATTTACATTAACATGGGATGCCACTGCTCTTGGTCAATTTACCATGATTATTTCCTTTCTCTGTTCATGCTACATCCCCTTTATTGTTCTGTAAAACATGATTTACTAGTAACCATGAAACAGTCAATTTTGTTTTTCAGCATCCAGCGGCTACCTGTGTCTCAGGCTATCATATTGAGCTTTACCGCTCCAATTATGGCTTCAACTGTAGCTAGAGTCACATTGCATGAGAAGTTAAAAATTGCAGAAATTGGAGGTATGGTTATATGCACAATCTATAGAACTCCAGGTTGATTTTTCTGTTATTTAAATTTGTATGGTGTGTACATGGTTTGCTATTTCAACTTGACTGAGGTGTTTTAAGCAGATAAAAAGACCATCTTATTCACGTTAGGGTTTTAGGGGCTCACAGATAGTTGAAAATCTGAAAATCTTCTGGCCCCCTGTGAAACTGAAAGAATTGTGAACTTACACACATCATTGTAAATTAGTTGCACTTCCGGTCCTTTTCCTTTTTCAAATAGACTGCCCCTTGGCAGGGAGTTGAGATGCTTGAAATTCTAAATGTCCTGTGAACCCTTAAAACTGAAAGATTAATGGATATAATACATTATTCTTTTGTTCACTATACAACATTGCAAGTTCATTACAATGTCTGGTCCTTTTATGTTCCTTCTCTTTGACAGCCTCCTTATAAATTGGGGTTCTGGGAGTGGGAACGTATAGTCGTATATGCTTGAAAATTTGATGTTTTTCTTAGCCTTATACAACAACAACATACTCAGTGTAATCCCACATAGTGGGGTCTGGGTGGGAGGGTAGTGTGTACGCGGATCTTACCCCTATCTCGTAGAGATAGAGAGGTTGTAACCAATAGACCCTCGGCTCAGTAAAGCATAAGCAAAATAGTAATGGAAAGAAACACGGCCAGAAACAACAGTGAGAGGCCATGGAAAAGAAGCATTAATAACAACAAGATAGTAAGATGACCGAAATGAAAGAAACAACATGCAATAATCGAAACCTAAGACTAAAAAAAATACAAGAGTACTTACTAATACTACTAGTATGAACAAGGAAACCACTCGGCTACCTAACCTTCTACTTTATAAAACTTAAAAATATATGGGCAGAATATATTGATCTTAGATTCAGTGATTCCCTTTCTTATGTGCTGCCAGCTTAAGGAATCAGGATCATCTAAGAGTTCCTTCAACACTTCCAGTTTGTCTATCAGTTGGGCCATGCTTTCAATTTCTCAATCTTGACAATTTCTCCCATCTATTGCTGCTCTACGTTAAGTAGTAGATGTTTCAGTGTTGTTGGCAAAACTGTACAAGCCAGGGAACTGTTTTGCAAGAGGATATCTGTCTAATGGAGATGTGCTATTGTGAATTATGATTTATATGCTTTTTAGAGGACTCTTTTTAGATAATCGAGAAATTAGCTGTTTCTAGCTTTGATAAATACCCTCTCTCTTTTTTTAAATAATTTTTTCCTTTTGCTTTTAGAGGACATTTCTTATATTTTCTATCTCTTATTCTTTTGTGGGTAGTCTTTATCACTATTGCCTTATTGCAGGTTTAGCGAGCAGTTTCTTCGGTTTGCTGTTCATATTTCAGCCAATGGTCAAACCACAAGGTACAGAAGATAGTAAATATCTGTAACTGTTTTTGAACTAACAAACTTGTTTCGAGTTAGGAGTTATAACTGAGTGATTTTCTGTAGATTAAACCAAAAGACAGCAACCTTTTGATACATATCCAGTTGTAATTTTGTATTCGGATGATTAAATTGTAAATCCTCAAGTGGAACTAAATGCAGCCGGCCCTGCCCTTGTTTCTATAGGAGATCTCAGTGAACTAGGGCCTGGCAGGGGCTAGTCCCTTAGTTGAACTTCAGTCATGAACCCAAGGCCAATTAAAGCTGTAGTAGGTGTTTCTAGTTTTGATATTAGACCTCCTCAAAAAGAGAGCTCTTGCGGGTGTGGGAGAACTAACTTGGGAAAGAGTGTTTTGCTTTCAAATTTTAACTGTTAGACCTGTAGGCAGGTAACTTATCCCTTCAGAAAGAGTATCCCAAAAGAAATCCTTATCCTTCCCATCACTGGAATCCGACTTCTGTTAAGAGTACCGCTGTTGGACTTGTGATATCCCCAAATTTTCTTCTGCCTGCAGTGGTTCATGCCTTGCTCATTCTTCTGTTCTCTGTGATATCTTAGAAGAGTGTTTTTTTTTTTGCCCTACCAGGATGTGATTTCCTACCCACTGTAGTTTAGTAACTTATACCTACTCATTCTAAAGGCCCTCTGTTCATTAATTGTATGATTTTCATATGCATTCTGTTGGAGAAAAGTCACTTGATTTTATAGTCTTTTACATTTTAAAATTATTTTTTAAATGATTCAACCAGTTTGCCTGATGATTGAACTAGTAGATAACTGACATACTGCCCTCTGTCAAATTGAGTGTGTGGCCTGGATTTATACTATGCTTATAGGAAAAAAGGAACTGCTTGCACTAGGATGACAGATGAATTGCACCTTGTATATTTGGAAAGACTGATCTGCTCAATAGGGAAAAACTTAGAATCTCATTTGGTTTCTTATTTGAATTCTCAAAGTATTGGAATTTTTCTCACAGGAACTTTCCCAAGTTCTATAGAAGCCAGTGAATCTCATTCCAATGGTAAGCATCACATTTTTGCTGTTTTGGTTGGCTTGTTTTCATCTACTGCGACTGGAGTCACCTACTGCCTTACGAGAGCAGGAGCCAAGGCAGCAGATCAACCAGTGTAAGACTTTTGGCTTGCGTCTCTAATCTTAAGAGTGGTTGTTGTATCATCATTATAAATATGCTTTGACTTTACATTCTTTCTCTTTCTCTCTCTTCCCTTATGAGAAGGAAAAAGTATAGTAATTCAACTGTAGCGTATGGAGGAACATGGCCTTCTAATCTGTTGTAGGTCAGTCTAGGGAATAATTTCCTTTGCAGATTTAAACCACACGGAGGTCATGAATACCGATCAATTCCATACATGACATAAAAAGATTATTATATAAGACTGGTTTTGCCAAGAACCACAACCAGGAAGAAGATTTTCCAATTTGTGCTTTGACCACACCCCACCTTTGGTTAAACTCACAATAAATCAAGATTCCTCAAAATGTTCTAAAGAACTGCAGCAACGTGTAGAAAATAGAGTTTTTCCTTTCTGGCTTTGATCACTCCAATTGCTCGGGACAAGGTGGGAGTGGCCTCCGTGGTGGACAAGCGGAGGGAGTCTGAGATGGTTTGGACATGTAAAGAGGAGATGCACAGATGCCCAAGTGAGCGTTGTCTTGCTTTTCTAGTAGCTTGGAGCATTGTATCTGCTTCTTATTCCATCCCAGTTTTATTTATTATTATTCTCGTTTTTCTTATTATCCCTGCATTTTCATATTCTCTGATACACTCAAACCTTCATGATTAGCTATTGCATAGAAGTTTATCACCTTTCTAGCTCCACTGATGATGCCAAGGGCTCACCAAGTGTTGAGGTAGTTTGGCAAGATTTTTCAAAGGTTTTTTTAACACTGTGATCATGTGTCCTCTGCAAAAGAACAATTTAGATGTTAAAAGTGTATAAGATTCTTTGGTCTTCTTACCCATGATAACTAGTCAAAGACTGAAGGATCTGTAAGTAGTTGTCTATAATATCTAGTTGTACTTTATTGTTTATTCAGCTGACTGTTATCTCTCATAAGATGATTCTTAAGCAAGTAATCTTTATCTTTCAGGCTTCCAGTTTTCTCATTTGTCCTGCTTGCTAGTCCTGCTGCTGCGATGTCCACATTTTCCTTTGAAGTAAGATATCGTACATGTCGTTAGTTCTTTGTGAAATAAAAAGGCAAATGCATATAATCATGGTAGATCAGAACTGTTGCAAGTTTCATATGATGTTTGCTGAGATAAATATTCATTAAGTATCCACAGAAGTTTACTGTGACATGTATATTGATGCTATTGTGAAAAATATTTCGGATATAATTGTGTACTGGCAACTTCCTGTTCATGGTGAATAGAGTGAACCACTTTATGGACGGCCATCTTTAAATGTTTGTAGAGTGAAAGTTTGATTGCCAGCAATCTTTTTGGTAAAGAGGTTATTTTATTATTTAATGCCACTACCATTATGTTGAAGAGGGTGAGTTTGCAATTTTGCTTGTACTAAAAAATGTGCGGAGTGACCTACAAGTAGTTGTATTGTATTCCAAGTTCTGTTTTGATAGCCGACTGTATCTCTCTGTATTCGTGAGTATTGATTGGGGTGTGGGTGTTCTAATCTTGTCCACCTTTTAATAGCGAATAGATAATTATCCTTCTTGACTTTTGGTTTCTTTTTCCTAATTGTCTTATTTTGTTGAATACAGAGCTTTGTACTCCCTAGTTTCTTTTCTTTCCTTCTAATGGCTGTACTTGGTGTACTAGCTTTCTTTGCAGAGGTACTATTCTTAACTCTAATTTTGTCATGTGATCCAATATCCAAAACTCTGATTCTTTAGACCCGTCCTCCAATTTGTGCTAATAGAATATTACTCTCCATAGATAACTTTAGCACGTGGACTTCAGCTTGAGAAAACCAGCAGAGTTGCCAATATCCAGTTTATTGAGGTATGGATCTGATCATGTTGTTTGTTGAGTTCCCTCTTGTATAGTGTAGCTTTATATACCACGGATTGCCTTATCTGCACAATTTTATTTTTTTCAAAGAAGTTATTTGCAAAAATTGTATGTGAAGATTCGTTTGTTGTGCTACCCTGTTTGCTTGAGTTTGTCAGAACAACATTGATAAATAATGATATTTCGGAATGGTGAAGTTTTCTTTATGTTAGTGCTAGTATTAAGTAATTAAAAGTATCTTCTCTAAAAGTTCGAGTTTTTAAGTGAGGTGGTCACATAATTGAGCCTATTGTTGGTCACTCTGCTATTGAAAATTATGTAGTAAAGTCTTGTTTCTTTTTCTTTTTCTTTTTCTTTTTTGGAACAGAAAAGTCACTTTTCTATAACCATGTCACACCAAAAATCACTTGGCAGGATTTGTCCAAGTTTCGGCTGCCAAAAGCTTATGTGACATTTTATATCAGTCCGCATGGACTTAACTAATACCAAAACTAAAATTAAACCCGACCCACAGCAACCTCAAAAGTGAAATTTTGGACTGGAGTGAAACCATGCCCTTAATCGACTTTGCCTGAGATAAGGAGGAAGACACCGTTTTTATATAATGAGGGGGATAGGGTTTTTGTATATTGAAATCGGGTTGTCGGTGGTCGGGTTTTATTTTAAAATTTGGCATTAGTAAAGTCCATGTGGACTGATACAAAATGCCACATTAGATTTTCCAGCTGGAACTTGGACAAATGATTTTTGGTTGATGTGTGTATAGAAAAGTGACTTTTCTGTTTTTATTTTTATTTTTATAAAGAGATGACTTTATGACATAATTTCTTATAGTTGAGTGACCATTTGAGCAATGGACTCTCACATAATTCAATATGGTGTGAAAGAAGGCAACAGTTTGAATCTCAACACACCCATTATCTAAGAATTTCCATATGCTTGACTCACAAAAAATCTGGCTCACACTTTGAGGGCCATGTTAGAGATACAGTTAAGTCAATAAACATGTCAAGCTTTTAGATGATGTGGTCACATAATTCAACACGATTCGATTTGAATGGTTTATTCTTGGATTGGGTGTGTATGGAACTCTTTGCAATTCAACTATGCAAGGTGCTACCTCGCGAGACTTGTGTACCGAACTTGCTTCACTGCAATTGCAAACTCATATTCCTCTGCTAGAGACCAGTCGTGAATTTGAAAGTTCCCGTGTGATTTATGTTTACTCCTTCTGTAGAAAATTAGTTTATTAATACTAGATATCTGAGTTGGTGTGTCAATGTCAAGCTTTGCTTTCTGTCAAATTTATGTTGAACTGGATGTATTTCAGGCTGCGCTATCACAATTTCTTGGAATGGGCTCATCAAGAATCATTCCATCTTTTGGCAGATTATTTGGATGTATAATAATCTTAATTTCAGCATGTTGTACCATGTATATTGGACCCGAGAAAGAGATTGAATGACAAAGTTGGCCATTCCTTTTCATTTGCGCGCGCTGTATGGTCTAATGTGCACAAATTCTTTCTTGTGCTCTACCAACCACTCTGTCCAATGCTTCAAGGGGTACAATGAATCCCAGTTTCTGCAGAGACTTATGTCACCATGAACTTGGTGTAGCGAAATTTTGCCAGTCCCTATACTGGAAGTGTAATGATTCTGTCGTCTTCTCGCACTTGTAATAGCTTAATACGTTTCAAAAAATGGAGCGTCAAGGGGCTATTGCTTTTCTGTTCCAAGAGTGACATAAGTCTTACATAAAATACAGGTCGCCAAAATAGAGGACCTTCCACTTTCAACCAAGAACGCAGGAAACCACCATTGGCCTCTTTGATTTGGTTTTGGGGGGGGGGGAGGGGGGAGGGGGGAGTAGCAATTTTCTTTTCTTAAACAAAGGAAAAAGGGCTGTAATTCATATTTACTCCAATGTATCGAAAATCCTAGATATGTTTCATTCTTGTCACAGGAAAGCTATACTTTCAACTGGTTTTGTCTGGCATATGCTTCGCTTCACACTGTTACTATCATTCTTCTCTGCAATTGACTTTAAAGAAATTTAGTTTTTCATCTGAATTCTTCAAAGAAAATTGTGTTTTAGACTGGATGATCTGATTCAAGCACCGACCATCTAAAAACATCTATAAACTCTGCGGTCTAAAAGAGTCGAAAACTATTCAAACAGTAAGTTCTACAAGGTGGTCAATAAAGGAGACAACTAATGATCAAGAAACCTTAACTTGAGTTGTAACATCACTGAGTTCGAAACTTCAACCTCCTAATTAACAACTATTATGCAGTCAAACCTTTTTTATTCCCTTGATATACAAGAACATTTTAAATCAACAACTCAGGAAGTCCGTCAATAGAACTCATACCGATTCAACATGCTACTGCCAAAAGACATCAAAGTAGATAAAGCATGTTTCAAACACAAGTACCATCAAGACTAAGGACTTCAATTGGATTAGTAGTTCTAATCAGATTAGCTTATATTGTCACTTTCTGAATGAGCGCAAACGAGAGTGGAATAATATCATCGGTGAAGCGAGGCTTTCTTCTGCCTACAAGTTCCAGTATTTACTTCTATAGTCTCTCACGCCAAGGCACTCGTAGGGAAAAGAAATGTGCTAATCCCAGATAGAAAGGTTAATTTAATGACTCAGAAAAGAGGGTTAATCACCCCAATGATCTTAAACGTTCTTTGATGAATGGAGGCTCTTAAACAAAGCCATTATGAAGATATAGCCACGCAGAGCTTTTAAAACAGAGATACGAAACTACACTCTGATCGAAACATGAATCCGCGGCTCGGTTCAGTAGAGCTATTCGAGAAGCAAAGATAACAGACAAGAAAACTAAAAGGGGACGCATTTCATGATAACAGTAAGAATAAAGTTCAACCCAGCAGGATCAACTTAAGTAAACAGGGTCATATTCATTACATTATACGGGTTATAGAGTTAGAAAAAGCCCATTTCATTTAAGTTCAGGATCATGAAAACACATACTAATATGTCCATTAACAAAGGGGAGAAGATTCAGAGAGTTGTGCCTCCAGTTTGATGCAACATTGCATCAATTTCATCACCATCTTCCATCTCCAGCTGAAGCAAAGAAGAATTGTTAGAAAATAGAAAAATTTATTACTGAGTAATGAGTACTAAGCAAATGAGCACGCAGGATGAGTGGGTTTGTTCTGTCTTATTGTTTCTTCCCCCTTTTTTCTTTTTTCTTTTTCCAGCTTACTCCACATTGTGTGTGTGTGTGTGTGTGTGCGCGCGCGAGAGAGAGAGAGAGAGAGAGAGAGAGAGAGAGAGAGAGAGAGAGAGAGAGAGAGAGAGAGAGACCTCATCTGGAGTCTGCTCCCCACGAAGACGACGACCATCAAACAAGAAGGCAATTGAATTGAAATCAACTGACTGCCTGTCACAATATGCATTCATCAATTTTTTTAGCTGAGTGCTTCTTTTGATTCTGAAAAAGACCTCGTTCCCATCCTGCAACCAATAAACCAACCAGATCAATCACTGTCAGCCACTTTCCTCCTCATTAGTGAGTGCATACATACATTTTCTGAAATTTTAATAGGCTTCCATAATCCATACAACGATGACAAAAAGAAGATAAAAAGAAGGGAAAAGGAACCAAAATGTCCATACAGCTCATTAATACAAGCTGATGTGGGGGTCAATCACACTATACTTCTCCAGGCAAAAGACAAGATTGTAAGGATTAGCAATGAAAATTAACCCCAAAACCGGAGGGTAGGTTTCTAATAATGGTTTTTTCCGGCCAACCCAGATTTATCTTGTCTTAACACGGAAAAGCACATGGCTACATGTAATTATTGTTGATACTAGATAGTCCTCTTTTACAAAAGCCAAAGAAACAAATCATCAGTTCCATTCTTTTGATTACTTCTAAAAGGAATCACACAATCACCATCGGAATCTACCACTGACAACTACAGGGATCACACCATGATCCGTTACATCCACAATGTGCTGTTAACCTATACTATGGTTGGTTTAGCATTGGACAAACAAAATTTTGTACAAAATCTCAGGCTTAAATTTACCACGAAACAATTTAGAAACAATTTACCACAGAACAACTAATAAATGCTATACCAATACCATCCACGCTTCTACAGGCACCAAATGTTTGTATATTTGATTGAAATTACCATCTTCAACGCAAACAAAAGAAGTGATAAGGTAACTTTTATTATATGGAAAATATCTTTTTCATCCCAAAACACTACCTGGATGCATTATTCTTAAATAAATTCTTTGCAAAAGAAGCCTGAAAATGTAATTTCATCAGTTCTCGGAGTTAACAGAAAAACTTAATGAAACACAGTACGATATTCATATATCTTTTTTTTGGGTAGATCAACTGAAAAAATAATAGCACCTAATCACCCTACTCCGAATCTGGCATTAGGTGTTTTGTTCCTTTCTCTTTTCTTTTAATTCAATCTCTTTTAGAAGCTCCTTTAGTTAAGACTTTTTTTCGAGGAAGGATACTTAAATATCTTCTAGTTAAGACTTGCAAGCAGATTAGCACTTAAAATGAGGTTTTTCATGCTTTGGCACTTACAGCTCTCACTTCATGAAAAAGGGAAAAAAAGAAAAAGAAATTTTGAGGTAGTCAAATTGTAAGAGGGTGCGTTTTAAATCAGGCACAATGAGTTAAAACAATATTGTAAAATAGGTTAACATAAATGCCTTACAAGACAGCAAGCTTATGATTAAGAAAAAGTCGAAAAGATTGTATAGTTTTTTGATAATTGCACACAAGTGTGTATCCTAGAGGTTTGTATTAACGACCATGGGAGACCAAGGTTCAAATTACGCAGAGGCTACAATACTAAGTACTTTCTTACCCATAAGAGCAAAAATACAGGAAAAGATGACAAATAAGCCGCTACAACCAATTAAACCACTTAAAATTCTTTCTATTATATAAACTCGCTCCTTCCCAAGTTATGTGATGATATTTCATTTTTACTTTTTCCTTTCTATATATTTGGAAACAATTTAGCAAACGTTATATGTAGGTTATACCCTGCTAGTAAAACTACTGAAAATCAAACAGCGATAAGCAAAAAATCAGAAGATTCTAAAAGGATCATATTCTAAAACTAAACGAAACGAAACCCTAGGTTTTCAATCCGCTATATACATGTGTGTGTGCGCGCGTGAAAGAGAGATAGAAAAGAAAACCTGGCCTTTGACTTTGAGATTGATGTGAACTTGATCGCCGCTGGGCTTCTTGTCTTCCTCTGCTTGCGACATTTCTCTCCCAAAAAGCTCTTCTCTCTCTCTCTCTCTTTGGCAAAAGCAATAGAATTATTGTTTCAAAAGTACAGGAGGGAGAGGGTTTTATCTTTTTATATAATATTTGGACTCTATTGGTCACGGTGACACAAGGCTTTTTAATAGTCATTGGCTTAAAAATCACGCACCTTTTTTCATATTTTTTTTTGAGTTCCCCAAAATCCCCCTTAATTATATTATTATACTTCATACATTAAATTTCCCTTCTTTCATCTTTAAAGGTAGGGCTGTTTGGATCGGTTCTATTTGGATTTTCGGATTAAATATGAGTTAGGTTTTTTTAAAGTTCACATATTCGAATTGGTATAATTTTAATTTAATTCGATTCTAAATTCGAATTATATAGACATGTATAAATATTAGACTTAAATTTTAGGATTAAGTCTTCTCATTTCATTCGTCTCTTTTAGACTCTTCTTTTCTTAGTTTATTTCGAAGTCTCTCTCACCTCTTTTTAGTTGCTTTGTCCGCTTCTCTTAGGCCTTATATTTGTGTCTCTCATTCTTAGTCTCTCATTCATATATGGACAACGACGCATCTTCCTTATTAGACATTTTATTTGGAATTTTAATTTATTTTATTTTGCTTTGAAACTTTTATTTTGTCTATTGCTATGAAAGATATTTGATGCCTTTCAATTTAATAGAATAGTGAATTGCAATAGCCTTAAAAAGTGCATAGCCAATATGATTGTTAGTAGCCTTAATAAGACGTACAATTCGATCCGAAAATTCGAAATATTTACCCGATCCAAAATTTAAAATCCAATTTAATTCGGATTGGATTCGGATTGCATTTTATAAAATCCGAATTTACAATCCAAAATGTGCTAAATCTGACCTGATTTGACCGATGCACAACCCTATTTAAAGGTGCGTCTAGTATATGCTCCTAATTAACTCAGCTTAAAATTCTTTAAATTATTACTTTTTTGTCAGTTACCTACTTAAATTATATGGTATCCCCAAAACTCACCTGAACTATATTCTCCTATATATTAAAGTCTCATATTTGAATTCTTAAAGGTGCATCTGTCGAACTGTAATAACTTATGGTTTGAACTAAGCTTTTCATGTAGTTTATTCATGATATATTACTCTCGGATGATCAATTAATTTATGAATTTTGGCAAAAAAAAATAATCTAATTTAATGCATAAATTTCAGGTGTAATTGTGATTATACTTTATGCTAGACTCCAATTAAATAAATCTTTATTTACATTTACATTGCAGCATCATAAAACAAAAGCCAAGGCATATGGTGTTGTATTTCTGAAAAATCATCTTATATCACATAAACAAGATTACACAAAATAAAAATTCGCAAGTAACCAATCAATCGGCCAACAATTACATTCACTAATCCTAGATACGGAAAAGGGTAAAAAAAAACAAAACTCCTTTACTATTCGAAAATATTCATTTATATCCTCTGTTTATACTATTGGTTCACCATTGCTTGGTACAAAAAATATTTCTCTGTCGTTAGGTCCTTCCAGCATAGCAACATTATCCCACATGGCCTCACATAACGCTTAGGTGGATACCACGTGGCATGCCATCTATCGCACCTTTCCCATTTTACTTTCTCCCCTGGTCCCTCTTCTACCCCACCTCCCTTTTCATCCAATCACCATTCTTTTAACTTGAGGGAAACAGAGGATTATCATGACACTGCCATAATAAATGCCATGGAAGTATTATGTCTTTTCTTGCTAGAAGAGCAGGAAAAATGGAAAAACTATGTAAAAAGTAGCCACAATTGCTACCGAAAAGAGTATTGAAAATGTGCTGCTGACTCCATCAAATGTGTTGTTAAAGTTATTTCTGTTGGGTTTTTAAGTTTAAATGTAGCTTAAAAGAGGGTGAATGGGAAATTGAAAATATTTGAGTTTCCCTTCTTTACAAAGGGACATTATCCCATATTGGAAGAGAAAAATATTTTGATGGGTATATATACAATTGCACTTCTTCTAACTCTTAAAGAGTTAAGAAGAAGGCAAACCTCGCGCCGTCGTCATCGCTCGCTCGCTCGGCTCGTATTAAATTCTGCTTCTTTTACATTTCTGTTTATATGTTATTTTATCTTCTCCAGAATTATTTTACAAATACAGAATAATAACAAGCTTAAGGAATTTAATATTTTCTGTATTTGTGTTATACTTACTGTTTCTGGAGACTAAAACATGTTTGATTTTCTACTCCAGTGGAGATTAAAATCTACGTGATTTTAATATTTGTTTGTGTCATTCTTTTACAGAAATGACGAATGACAACGGGAACCAGACAGTTCCTATGGTGACTGCCAATGCATCGACAAGCCGAACAACACCGACATTGGCACTGGCAAAAAAATTCGAAAAATTTTTCGGGATTGATTTCAAGCGGTGGCAGCAAAAGATGTTCTTCTACTTGACAACTTTAAGTCTACAGAAGTTCATTAAGGAAGATGTTCCTGTTCTGCCCGACGAAACTCCAGAAAATGAACACTTTCTCGTGACTGAGTCATGGAAGCATTCTAATTTTCTATGCAAGAATTACATTCTTAGCGGACTAGAGGACGATCTGTATAACGTCTATAGTAATATAGAGACGTCAAAACAATTGTGGATAGCGCTTGAAAGAAAATACAAACGGAAGATGCCGGGTTAAAGAAATTCATTGCCGCTAAATTTTTGAACTATAAAATGGTAGATAACAAGTCTGTTTTTACCCAAGTTCAGGAATTGCAAGTGATTATTCACGATCTCCTTGCTGAAGGTATAAGTCAAATTAATACTAATGTTGAAAGTATTAATTATATTATTTCTACTAACAGAATTTTCACTGAAGGTCTTGTCATCAATGAAGCATTCCAAGTTGCAACAATGATTTAGAAGTTGCCTCCTTTGTGGAAGGTCTTCAAAAACTACTTGAAACACAAACGCAAGGAGATGTCCCTTGAAGATCTCATTATTCGGTTGAGAATCGAAGAGGACAACAAAGCTGCTGAAAAGAAAGGATGTGGAAACTCAACAATAATGAAAGCAAACATTGTTGAGGATAGAAAGAGGAAAAAGGCTTATGGACCAAAAAGCAACCCAAGCAAGAAGAGGTTCAACAGAAATTGCTACAACTGTGGAAAAGCTAGACACAGATCTGCAGATTGTCGTGCTCCAAAGAAAGACAAGAAGAAAGGTCAAGCAAACATGGTTGAAAAGCACGAAGATATCGATGACTTGTGTGCTATGAATTCTGAATACAACCTGGTGGGAAATCCTAAGGAGTGTGGATTGATTCTGGAGCCACTCGCTATGTTTGTGCTGTTAGAGAAGCGTTTGCTACATATGCTCTTGTTGGACCCGAAGAGACATTTTCTATGGGAAATTCTGCAACGGCCAAAATTGAAGGATGTAGGAAGATATTTATGAAAATGACGTCTAGGAAGGTGGTGACTTTGAACAACGTCCTTCATGTTCCCGAGATTAGAAAGAACTTAGTCTCTGCTGGACTTCTTGTTAAGAAGGGGTTTAAGTGTGTTTTTGTATCTGATAAGGTTGTAATAAGTAAGAATGAGATGTTTGTAGGGAAATGTTACCTCACTGAGGGCCTTTTCAAGCTGAATGTAATGGTTGTTGAGAATAATAATAAAATTTCAGCTTCTTCTTACTTACTTGAATCAAATAAATTATGGCATATACGTTTGGGTCATGTCAATTATAAAACCTTGCGAAAAATAATTAATTTGGAAGTATTGCCTATGTTTGAATGTGACAAATCAAAATATCAAATATATGTGGAATCTAAGTATGTTAAACATCCTTATAAGTCAGTTGAAAGGAATTCAAATCCTTTAGACTTAATTCACACAAATATTTACGACATGAAGTCAATACCATCTCACGGTATAAAGAAGTATTTTATAACTTTTATTGACGACAGTACTCGATATTGCTATGTTTACTTACTTAATAGTAAAGATGAAGCAATAGACGCATTCAGGCAATACAAAATGGAAGTTGAAACGCAACTTAACAAGAAAATCAAAATGATAAGAAGTGATAGGGGTGGTGAATATGAATCTCCTTTTGAAGAAATATGTTTAGAATATAGAATAATTCATCAAACAACGGCCCCTTACACGCCCCAATCCAATGGGATTGCAGAAAGAAAGAATCTTTCATTAAAAGAGATGATGAACGCATTGTTGATAAGTTCTGGTTTTCCACAGAACTTGTGGGGGGAAGCCGTTCTTACAGCTAACCGGATACTAAATCGAGTACCCCATAGCAAAACACAATCTATTCCATATGAAAAATAAAAAGGAAGGAATCCCAACTTGAATTATTTCAAAGTGTGGGGGTGTTTGGCAAAAGTGCAAGTTCCTAAACTCAAAAGAGTAAAAATAGGACCGAAAACCGTTGATTGTATTTTCATAGGATATACGACCAATAGTAAAGCATATCTATTTTTGGTTCATAAATCAGAAAATCCTAACATTCATAATAATACGGTTATAGAATCAGATAATGCTGAGTTCTTTGAAAATATATACCCGTATAAAAAGGAATGTGAGTCGATTGGTGAAGGATTTAAATGACCTCGGGAAGAAATAAAAGAAAGTACATTTAATTAGGAGGATCCAAGACGTAGTAAACGTCAAAGAACGTCTACTTCATTTGGACCAGATTTTGTGACTTTCTTATTGAAAAATGAGCCTCGAACATTTAAAGAAGCTATGTCTTCTTTGGAATCATTGTTTTGGAAAGAGGCAGTCAATAGTGAAATAGAATCCATATTGAACAACCATATATGGGAATTGGTTGATCTTCCTCTTGGAAATAAACTTTTGGGTTCTAAATGAATTTTTAAGAGGAAAATGAAAGATGATGACACTATTGATAAATATAAGGCAAGACTTGTAGTCAAAGGGTATAGACAGCGAGAAGGTCTTGATTATTTTGATACATACTCTCCAGTTACAAGAATTACGTCCATACGAATGTTAGTAGCATTAGCTGCAGTTTATGGTCTTAAACTTCATCAAATGGACATTAAGACAGGCTTCTTAAATGGAGATTTGGAGGAAAAAATCTACATGGAACAACCTAAAGAGTTTGTGGTTCCAGGTAAAGAAAAGAAGGTATATAAACTTGTTAAGTCCCTTTACGGACTAAAACAAGCACCCAAGTAATGGCATACAAAATTTGACCAAACAATGTTGTCAAATAGTTTTAAGATAAATGAATGTGATAAATGTGTGTACATTAAAAATGTTCCAAATCACATAGTCATTATTTGCTTATATGTGGATGATATGCTGATAATGAGTAATGACATTGCCAACATAAATGCGACTAAGCGTATGCTAACTAGCAAGTTTGATATGAAGGACTTGGGAGTTGCTGATTTAATTCTGGGAATTAAGATCAATAAGACTCCTCAAGGTCTGGCATTGTCACAATCTCATTATATTAAGAAAGTACTTGAAAAATTCAAGCACTTAGGGTTTAAAGTTGCAAAGACTCCAATTGACGTGAATCTTGCATTAGCAAAGAACAAAGGCCAAAGCATATCACAATTGGATTATGCTAGTATGTTGGGATGCTTAATGTATATCATGAATTGTACACGACCAGATATAGCTTGTGCTATAAGTAAATTGAGTCGATACACGAGCAATCCAGGTCAATCTCATTGGATGGCAATGAAACGAGTTTTGGGATATTTAAAACATACCCAGGACTTTGCTTTGCACTACAGTAAATATCCTGCGGTGATTGAGGGATAATGTGATGCAAATTGGATCACCAATTCAACTGATTCTAAGTCTACAAGTGGATATGTATTCACTATTGGTGGAGGAGCGGTTTCTTGGAAGTCGTCCAAGCAAACTTGTATTGCCCACTCTACAATGGAAGCTGAGTTCATAACCTTAGATAAAGCCGGTGAAGAAGCTGAATGGCTCCGGAAATTCTTGGAAGACATTCCATTTTGGCCCAAACCGTTGGCACCAATATGCATACATTGCGATAGTCAAGTGGTAATCGGAAGGGCTGGGAGCTTGATGTATAACGGTAAATCTCGTCATATACGACGAAGATATAAAACCGCTAGGCAATTACTCTCTAGAGGAATTATCACGATTGACTATGTAAAGTCAAGCGATAATGTGTCTGATCCACTTACAAAAGGTCTAACTAGAGAGGTAGTTGAGAAATCATCGATGGGAATGAGACTATGGTCGAGAACAAGCCATTGTGGCGGTAACTCAACCTAGAAGACTGGAGATCACAAAATCTAGGTTCAAGGAGATCAAACAAAGTCATTAATGACAGTTCAACATTGTCAACTAAAAGTTTGGTCCATTCTCGTGATGAGACAATGTTCAGTACCAAGGATAAAACATTAAGGCTTTTTAATGAATTTTAAATTTGATACGGGATATATCAAATAGTGTATCTATGGGATGACACGTTTAGGAATCACTTATGTAAGTGTGAAGTGTTAGCCGCTTCAAGGGGAATTTTGTAAGGCCAATTCTCTACGCACGTATTAAACCAGGCAGTGTTTATGGCTGAAACGAACACAACAATGAGAGCCAAAGACGGTTAAGAGTTGGTTGTGTGACTTATGGTTGTCTAGGTATACACCAAAGTTCGACGGTTCAAAGATATCAAATCTACCGATTGACCGAGTATATCCGACATAAGTTCACTACGGAAAGTTCAAATGGAAACCTACTTATCCAGATGCAATTAATCCCTGCTTGCGAATCACACAGTTTTTCATGTATATTTTCGTGATATAGCCATTCCCCATTCATGTGGGGGATTGTTGGGTTTTTAAGCTTAAATGTAACTTAAAAGAGGGTGAATGGAAAATTGAGAAAAATTGAAAATATTTGAGTTTCCCTCCTTGACAAAGGGACATTGTCCCATATTGGAAGAGGAAAAGGTTTTGATGGGTATATATATAATTGCACTTCTTCTAGCTCTTAAATAGTTAAGAACAAGGCAAGCCTCGTGTCGTCGTCGTCGTCGCTCGCTCGGCTCGGATTAAATTCTGTTTCTTTTACATTTCTGTTTATATGTTATTTTATCTTCTCCAGAATTATTTTACAAATACAGAATAATAACAATTTCTTCTCACTCTAAAAAGGTTCATCCTTCTAGAGAGATCTTCCATTATTTATCACATTATTTCTCAAAATTGGACTGGACTTGCTAATTGTTTGACAATATTAAGTATCAGATAATTGGAAGGAGTTCCATAAATTTTCTTTAACTGCTTTGTAATTAATTGAAATAATTTTTTTGCTTGCAACAGCTGAACAAAAGAAGAATAAAGAATTATCAAATAAAGGATCAATATTTATTTGTTACTTTATTAATGCAAACATTATCAACAAAAACAAAAAAATTTAAAAATCAATGAGCATATATTATAAAAATATTGTATGGTATATAAAAGATGTATTTTACTGATGAAGTCAAGTAAAGTATGTACCGAAAAAGAGTCCAATCTTTGAGTTTATATACGCGAAATGAGAAAATTAATCCTTCAATTATACATAAAAATACTTCTTTAATATTTTCTTGGTATAAATATATATTTTCTAAAGACAGATCCCAAACTTGTTGGGATTGGAAGTTTGGTGAATGAAAAATGGAGGGAAGAAATATGAAAGGAAAGTGAGTTGCTCCCTTATGCTTTAGAAAAAATCATTGGTGGCGGAAAGAAAAGGGAATGTGCTTATATTAAGAAAGCACTTCTCTTGGTGTTAAATGGGTTAGAAAAAAGGTAAATCTCACGCTATTGTCATCACTCGCTCGGCTTTGGCTGCAGTCAAAGATTGATTGATTAATTTTTTGGACAAATTTTCTATCAATTATTTAATTAAATAAATAGAATATTTTAAACGTTCTCGCATGTTCCAACAGCCATGGCTGTTTCTGAAAGGTTGTAAATTTTCAGAAACAGTACCAGAAAATGGCTATAAATACGCCTTGATCCAATAAATTTCCTTACGAAATTTTTTAAACTTCTTCTCCTTCTTCTGCATAAATAAATTTCAGTGTGATTTACAGCCATTAAGTGGTTTGCAGTTCACCAATGTTTTAGCTACCAATACTCTGGTGAGTTAAATCGTTCTATCCTGGGAGGATAATTTCCATCACCTCGGGTACTTGAGGGGAATAATTTTCTTAAGGACACACAATGCATTCAGTGGGCTCGATTTTATTCCGAAATATATTTTTAGATTCTGTTTCTGATTATTTTTATTTCAGCTTTACTTCTGTTTTTCTGTTTCTGTTTCTTAAATTTATTGTTTCATAATATAATAGTTAATACAGGTTACTAACAATCTTAAGGAAATTATTTTTTATACTTTAATCTATATTCTATTTTCTGGAGATTATTTTGTGGTTTTCTACTCCTTCTGAATTTTTCTATTTTTGATTTGAAGATATAAAAATTTCATCGGAGTATTAAAATTCAGAAACGATTTGAAGAATATAAAACCTTCATCGTTTTCTTGTGAAACAATATATAAAAACTTCGATTTTTATTTATTAAATGTATTATTTATTATTAATTACAGTACTGTTTACTTTTTTATTTTCTGCCATTAATTGAACTGTTCTGTTGTTGACAGTGAGAAATGATAATTGAAAATAAAAATCCTTCTACAACTATTGCGGCAACGATAATAGCCTCGTCAAGCCGATCTATTGTGCCATCGGCCAAAAAACCGGGGAAATTTTATGGAGCTAACTTCAAAGGATGGCAACAAAGGGTATTCTTTTGCCTTACCACGCTTGGTATGTATAAATTCACCAGTGAAGACCCTCCAGTTCCTGCCGTCGACATGCCAGACAATGAAAAGTTTATGATTGTTGGGGCGTGAAAACAGACAGATTTTCTTTGCAAAGGCTATATCCTAAGTACTTTGGAGGATGATTTGTACAATGTCTACACTGCTATGAATACTTCGAAAGAGTTGTGGAATGTACTTGAGAAGAAGTACAAGACCGAAGATGCGTGAATGAAAAAGTTTGTGGTCGCCAAGTTTCTTGACTATAAAATGATAGATAGCAAAACAGTTGGAACCCAAGTTAAAGAGCTTCGACTTATATTTCGCGGCCTTATTGCTGAAGGTATAGTAGTGAATGAAGCATTTCAAGTGGCTGCAATAATTGAAAAGTTACCTCCTTCGTGGAAGATTTTAAAAATTATCTAAAGCACAAGCGCAAAAAAATGAAGTTAGAAGATCTTGTGATTCGTCTCAAGATTGAGGAAGATAACAAAACAGCCGAGAAAAAGTCGCGTGAAAATTCAACGATTATTGGAACGAATATCGTTGAAGAGGTCCAAAAAGTAAGAAGAGGAAGAGGTCTTCTGGATAGACTAAGGAGCAGAACAAGAAAAAAATCAAGGGCAACTGCTATAATTATGAAAAAGCTGGTCACAAAGCCCATAACTGTCGTCTCCCGAAAAAGGACAAGAAAAAGATACAATCCAACATAGTGGAAAAGAATGATAACATTGATTATCTGTGTGCAATGCTTTCGGAATGTAACTTAGTTGGAAATCCGAATGAGTGATGGATTGACTTTGGAGTCACTCGACATGTTTGGAGCCACTCGACATGTTTTTGCTATCAAAGAAGCATTTGCTACTTACTCTGCTGCTGGTCCCAAAGAAGAGCTTTCCATAAGAAATACTGCAACAACTAAGATTGAGGGTTATAGAAAAATATTCCTGAAGATGACTTCCGCCAAGGTGTTAACGCTAAAACAATGTTCTTGACAACACTAATGGTTGTTGACAGTATTAATAAAATTTTAGCTTCTTCTTATTTATTGGAGTTAAATAATTTATGGCATATTCGTTTAGGACATTTCAATTATAAAACCTTGTGTAAGTTAAATAATTTAGAAGTGTTGCCTAAATTCGAGTGTAATAAATCAAAATATCAAGTATGTGTTGGATCTAAGTTTTTCAAACATCCTTATAAGTCTGTTGAAAAGAATTCAAATCTTTTAGACTTAATTCATACTGACATTTGTGATATGAAGTCAACACCATCTCATGGTGAGAAAAAGTATTTTATAACTTTTATTTACGATTGTACTCGATATTGTTATATTTATTTACTTAATAGTAAGGATGAGCAATTGAAGCATTTAGGCAATACAAGACTGAAATGGAGAATCAATTGAATAAAAATATTAAAATAATTAGAAGTGATAGGGGTGGAGAATACGAATCTCCTTTTGTAGAAATATATTCGGAATATGGAATTATCCATCAAACTACTCCCCCTACACACCTCAATCCAATGGAATTGTGGAAAGGAAAAACCGGACATTAAAGAAAATGATGAATGCTTTATTAATAAGTTTCGGCATACCGAAGAGTTTGTGGGGGGAAGGGAAGTTATCCTTACAGCTAATCGAATACTCAACAGAGTACCCCACAACAAAACACAATCTATTCTATATAAAAAATGGAAAGAAAAAAACCCCAACTTGAAATATTTCAAAGTGTGAGGGTGTTTAACAGAGGTACAAGTACCTTTACCCAAAAAGGTAAAAATCGGACCAAAAACTGTGGATTGTATTTTTATTGGATATGCTACAAACAGTAAAGCATATCAGTTTTTGGTTCATAAATCTTATAATTCTGAAGTTCATGTTAATACGATAATTGAATAAGATAATGCTGAATTTTTTGAAAACATTTATCCGTATAAAATTGAATGTGAGTCGTCAAGTGAAAGATCTAAATGACCACGGGAAGAACCAAAGAAAAATACTCCAAGTGAAAAGGATCCAACGTGTAGCAAACATCAAAGAAAATCTACTTTCTTTGGACCAGATTTCGTAATATTCTTGCTTGAAAATGAGCCTCAAACTTTCAAAGCAGCCATGTCATCTTCTGATTCAACATTTTGGAAAGAGGCAGTCAATAGTGAGATTCAATCAGTTTTGGATAACCATACATGGGAATTGGTTGATCTTCCTCAAGGAAATAAGCTTTTAGGTTCGAAATAGTTCTTTAGGAGGAAAAAGAAAGGGCAAATACATACACAACCCCTTAAAGTTGGCACCAAATTCCATTTAGACACCTCAACTAACCCGTTTACCTATTAGACACTCTAACGCCACTATAGTGTACCTATGGAACACAAATCACCTAACATGTCAAAAGAGTGATTCTCACTCTAATATGGGCGCTTGAATTATGCTTACATGGCACCAAAATCTCCTCCTCTCTCTCAAAAACTGTTCCTCCATCTTCTTCCTACTTTAATTTCCTTCAATCTCAATTTTACCTTCTTCCGTCCACCCTTTATTCTCATAAAAAGTAAACATCTGAATCCCAACCCCTCCATGGACTCAAACATCCTCCATTTTTTCCCCGGGCTTCATTCACCAAAAACAACTATTGCTAAGATCATTGTCCATACTTTCCACAACACCTCACCACCATAGAATAATTAAAACAATCTTGTGACAAATGTTTAATTCAATTTAATTGAGTATTATAGGAAAAGCTGAATTTTTGTTTAACAAGGAACATAAAACTTATCTGTAAACAAAAGGCTCAATTACAAATTAGGACATAGTTTTCCAAATAAAATGAACGGTTTAAGAGATAGAGTGACATTCTTACGAATCGTCATCTACTTAAAACTCTTCGACTGAATGTGTGATAGTGCATAATGTGGATATAGGTCAGTAGAGAAGCAACTTAAATCTTAGGTCTGTAGCGGTTATCTCTGTTTTTTGTGCGTTTGCAATTGAATAACACAGATGAAGCGGACTAACTCGTCGGATCTCGACCTGTGTTATCTATTTTGGCCTGACTGAGTCGCTTCATTCGCTGCATATTGCTGAGGGTCATTTCTGATGGTGTTTCCGAAGAGGTGTCGCCAAGTTTTTCTGTGTTTGGTGGTTGCAATTGAAGAACACGAAGGAGAAGAAAAATTTGACACATGTTACTTAGTGATTTGTCCGTCTTCCATGTCAGCGCACTTGCAAATCATGCTTTTTATTTTTAAGAGAGATTGAGACCCATGTGTTCCATAGGTACACTATAGTGACTTTAGAATGTCTAATTGGTATACGGGTTAGTTGAGGTGTCTAAATGGAATTTGGTGCCAACTTTAAGGGGCTGTGTATATATTTGGCCAAAAAGAAAGTTGATGGCATTATTGACAAATATAAGGTAAGACTTGTTGTCAAAGGTTATGGTCAAAGGGAAGACCTTGATTACTTTGACACTTATTTGACATTAATGAGGATAACATCTATTAGGGTGTTAGTGGCACTAGCGGCCGTGTATGGTCTTGAAATCCATCAAATGGATGTTAAAACAACTTTCTTAAATGGAGAGTCGGAGGACGAAATTTACATGGAACAACCTGAGGATTTTGTGGTTCCCGGTAAAGAAACGAAAGTGTGCAAACTTGTTAAGTCACTTTATGGACTTAAACAAGCACCCAAACAATGGCATGCTAAATTTGACCAAATAATGTTGGCAAATGGTTTTAAAATCAACGGGTGCGACAAATGTGTTTACATTAAAAATACTCTAGGTCATGAATTCATTGTTTGTTTATATGTTGACGACATGTTGATAATGAGCAAGGATATGGCAGATATAAATGCTACTACTGCATGCTGGCTAGCAAATTTGACATGAAAGACTTAGGAGTTGCTGATGTTATCTTAGGGATCAGAATTCACAAGACTTCACAAGGTCTCACATTATCACAGTCTCTACATTGAAAAGGTACTTGAAAAATTCAAGTATTTAGATTTCAAGACTATCAAGACTCCAATTGACGTGAGTTGTGCACTTCAAAATAATGAAGGTGAAAGTGACTCACAACTGGACTATGCAAGAGTATTGGAAAGTTTGATATATATCATGAATTGTACGCGACCAGATATAGCATGTGCTATTAGCAAACTGAGTCGGTTTACAAGTAATCCCAATCAAATACATTAGATGGAAATGATAACAAATATATCTGAAACATACCCAAGACTATACTATGCATTATAACAAATATATCCCCCCCTCCCCCCCGTGATTGAGGATATAGTAATGCAAATTGGATCACCTGATCATCTAAAGTTAAATTCACAAGTGGATGTGTATTCACAATTGGGGGTGGAACGATGTCTTGAAAATCAATTAAACAAACGTGCATCGCCCATTCTACGATGGAATCTGAATTCATAGCTTTAGACAAGGCCGGTGAAGAAGCTGGATGGCTTCGAAATTTCTTGGAAGATATTCCATTTTGGCCCAAACTTTTGGCACCTATATGTATATATTGTGATAGTTAAGCAGCAATAGGTAGGGCAGGGAGCGTTATGTATAACGAAAAATCTCGTTACATACGACTCAGACACAATACCATTAGACAACTACTCTCTAGTGGTGTTATCATGATTGACTACGTGAAGTTAAGAAATAACATGTTGTATCCACTTACAAAAGGCCAATCTAGAGAGGCAGTTGAAAGATCATCGAAGGGAATGAGGTTAAGGCCAAGGACAAGTCATCATGGCGATAACTCTACCTAGAAGACTGTAGATCCCAAGAGCTAGGTTCAAAGAGATCAAACAAATTTATGAATGATGGTTCAACATTGTCAAATAACTCAACCCATTCTCGTGATGAAGACAATGTTCAGAAATCAAAGTAAAGCATTAAGGCTTTTTGATGAGTCAATAAAGCTTAAAGCTTCTTAATGATTTGCTAAGTCTGGAAGGAAATGACCATATAGTGTGTCTAAAGGACTACACGTTTAGAAATCACCTATGTGAGTGTGAAGTGTAATCTGTTTCAAGGGGAAAGAAAGTAAAGACACATTCTCTAAATGTTACACCATGTGCAATATAAGGTAACGTATAATGAATATGAGACTTATTAATCATGATTTAAATGAGTTTAAAGTCTTAATATGTCTATATATAATGTTTGGATAGAAAATATAAAGTTTAGGAAAAATCGAATTTAAGTTGCGGAAAAACCGACTAAGGATTTCCCTTGTAATAGAGCTTTTTGAGAAATAACTTTCGCATGCTATATGAGGTATTTTGAGAGATATTATATACCAAATTGAAGTCTTGGAATTTAGTTTCCAACTCCATTAACCGTTTGTTCATACGACATCCGGATAAAAAGATATAAGCGTCGGAAGATAGGCCAATGAGAGGGTGCCAAGCTAGCACCTCTTTGACTTATCAAAAGTTGATATATAGGTCTTAACTCGTCCCTCTC
The DNA here is from genome assembly GCF_000390325.3 of Nicotiana tomentosiformis. NCBI lineage: Eukaryota > Viridiplantae > Streptophyta > Magnoliopsida > Solanales > Solanaceae > Nicotiana > Nicotiana tomentosiformis. The sequence goes on along the minus strand of NC_090816.1, from coordinate 38,554,290 downwards.
TTCATTTTTACATAGAACCCGATCATAGAACACCATAAAACCTATCCTTGAGCTCTCTAATAGTGTTTCAAAGAATACTAACATCCCGGGTAGGAAATCGAGAAGCGATAACATCAGAACGATCCCTACGACGTAAGTATCATTAGACCGCCTCTCTTTTTTCTTTGTAGTTCGAGTTTTGTAAGGTACTTCATAGTTAAGAAACATCTAATTTCTATATTTAAGTGTTTAAATATCAAGGAATATTGATAAATTAGTTTCCTAATATTTAGAACTCACGGGACGGTGATCGGAAGCCGTGAGTTTGATTTATTTCACTTTTAGTGGACTGTTTTGTAGTCCACTCGTATTGGCCTATTGTGCTGCTGATTTATGGGGTTTGGAGAGATGAAGGGAATGGAGAAATGCTACATGTGGTAGGGTAGTAGGCTGGTCGCTCGTCGTTGCAATTTCGGGCTAATTGATAACTTATTGATTGGGTATGTTATGGTATATTTGGGGGTTTTGTTGTATTGAAGGTCCCGAATTGTAGTTGGGTTGTTTTTGAGTTTCTGATTGTATTGTGTTTGTATCTCACCTATAGTAGGCTTGAGGGAGCAGTGAAATCAGGGGAAATGCTGCGCGTTTTATTTTAGAATCGAGTTATTATTTGAGATACGTGATATACCACCGCCATCTAAGTTGTACACGTATTTCTTTGTTATAGGGTTGGCGTGCTAGCATACACAAGTCGGAGTATGAGACACTCTTCTGGCCACTCAGGCCTTGCATGTTTTTTAGGCTTCGTTCCAGGCTTCTCATTTTTCGGGCCATTTTTTCTTGCTCGGGGTTCCTTACTGCTCTTTCCCGTTCGATTGGGGATTCATATTGTGGTTGTTGAGCATATGAATCTAGAGTAACATGAGTTATGTCCGGCTGAAACTGTGGGTCCTGGATGGCAAATGTTAAAGGCTCAAAACACGGCCTAGGCACGGTTGGTTGTGCCATGGTGAAGGTTGGAGATGCGGTGAACAATGTTGAAGGTACTCCTGAAAACGGTGCCTGGGGGCGGACCTTAGAAGGCATACCGATAAAATTGGCCGACATAGTAGGGTACCCAAACGGTACAAATGGGTTAGACATGGGTCACATCCCAACATAACTCTGCTACGACGCGTAAGATACTTACCTCATCGGGGCTAGCCTTCAACCTCATATCGCATAAAAACCTCACTCTAGCCCTCCAGTCTTGCAATTCCAAGCCAATCATCAATGAAGGAAGTACAATAATGCAATAGAAAGCGATCATAATCCATAAAGCTTCAATCTTTGAAGAATTCTAAGAAGTCAACAAAAGTCAACTCGGGCTAGTATGCCCCAAATTCGAAAGCAATATAAAACTTCGATGACCCATAACCTGCCGAGTCCAAATATTTAATTAGTTTAAAAATCGAGTCCAAATCGATACTCAAATTCTCAAAATACACTCTCTTAAAGCGTAGGCAAAAATCCCAAATTTCATCTCAAAATTCTATGGTTAAAGTGTGTAAATCCATAGGAAAACATGATATATGACCAAATCCAAGTAGAAATTACTTACCCATAAAGTAGTAGTAAAAATCTCCTCCAAATATCCTCTTACTAAGCTTAAACTCAAAATAATGAAAAATGCATCAAAACCCTCGAATATAACATCTTCCAGATCGATCGCATCTGCTGCAGCCTCCGCTTCGGCGACCAAAGGACCACATTTGCATAACTCCACCACATGCCAAGTCTTTGCAGGTGCGCACCACCACTCGAAAAATCTATCTCTGTATATGCGCAAATCCATCGCAGTTGCGACCACTGACCACCAAATCTATCCTCGCAGGTGCGACCTCGCACATGCGCTACCTCTTCCACAGATATGATCAATCCCCAGAATCATCTACTTCGTAGAAGTGACCAAGAACTCACACCTACGTCCTTCGCATATTTGAACTATACCACACAGGTGTGATGCACAAGAAAATCAGAGAATTCCATCTTCACAAACACGATCTGAAATAATTCACAACTTCCCGAAAATATATTTGAGCTCCTCGGGACCCTATCCAATCAGACCAAAAAGTAAAAATAAATTATTCAAACTTATCCAAAAGCTCAAAACACAATAATTAACATCACAATCAAGAATCAAAGATCAAAATTCACCTCTTAACTTTCAACCTTCAAAATTCACCTAATGTGCTCGAATCACACTTAAACATTTTGGACGACAATCAAACTTTGCAAACAAGTCCCAATCAAATAAATGAACCTATCAAAAGTACCAAAACTAAAGTAGGAGTATAATAATACCAAAGTCAACTCTCATTCAAACCTATGAACTCTTCAATTCTTCAAATTGCCAACTTTTGGCTAATAGAGCCAAAATCTTCTATGAACACCCAAATTCAAATTCAAACATACACCTAAGTACAAAATCACCATACAAATCTATTTAAACCATCAAATCATGATTCTGAGGTCGATTACTCAAAAGCCAAACCTTGGTCAACTCTTCCAATTTAAAGCTTCTAGTTTGAGAATCGCTCTATAAAATCCATTCTGAACCACTCGAAAAAAAAACTATGCATGAAAATCATAATATACCATATGAAGCCACTCAAAGTCTCAAATCACTGAACGAGATGCTAAAGCGCAAAATGACTGATTGGGTCATTACAAAAAGTTACGTGTGTGTCCATGAGTCGAGATTAGATGGGTCTTTATGAGTTTATGGAAGGCTTATTACCTACTTATGAAGAATGTGAAGTAGATTGGGTATCTATTGGTAGGATAGTTGAGGATGTGTATTCTACGGCAGGTCAGCTTTGCTTACATAGTGCAACTGTGTTATCCGTAAAAGGTTATAGTTATATGGGATACTTTCTACTATCAGATTTGACAGAGTGATAGCTCATCATGTGATTTTAGGAAATTATGACAGGTGAATTAGGTGCATGGGTTGAACTAGGTTGAGTTTTCTTGATTGTTACATAATGGACATATAAATTAAGTTGTATAGCTACTAGTAGATTTGTTGAGAAAGAACACCATAGACATGGGAAGTCATTGTGGAATAAATTGATTTTTCATAGATTTGTCATATTTGGATCATTGCTTGTGTTATGCACAAACCATGAATTTTGAGGTTCCATGTGGAATTTGATGAGTCTTGTTGATTCGGCAGTTTTAACTACATGAGACTAATCTAAAGGGCCTGGAATTAGTGCGTTCAGATTCGGATAAGGTATATTTGGAAGAAGAATACTTTTGGGTAGCCAAGAACAAATAATGGTTCTTACCGATCGAGAGAATCCATGAATTATTAATATGATGGGTGGTTATGAGTTTCTATAGGTTTCTTCCATTATTAGCAATTTTGTGGATGATTGGAATAAGGACCTATTGAGATGGGGTATTTTGCTTGTAGTGGGTTGGCAATCAGCGGTTGTTGTGGTCAAAAGATATTATCATTCGTATATGAGTTTTAAGATATATCTTATAGTTACATCTTGAAAGTAAATTTATGACTCGATGCGGGTTATTGAATTGATAAAGTGAATAGGGATGTTCAAAATCAAACCGTAACCGTTAACCAAACTAAACCGATGGATTATTGGCTTATTGGTATCCGGTTATCGGGTTAATGGATGATAAACAGATTGAGATTTATTAATTAACGGCTTAATATTTTGGGGGTGGATTACTCAATTTTCTTATCGGATAAACCGTTAACCCGTTAAGAATCATTTAAATTTCTTATATACATGTGTCACATCAGCCTAGTGTGTCTTGTTATGCATTTGTGGAGGGTATTTCTCGCTATACTCTTATTCTTAATTCTTATTAAATAAATTTTTACAACATATTATGAAAAGTAATTAAATTTTTTTCTATGTTACAAGATTTAATCTTATTAAAAAAATTCCTTTGAAAAACAAGTGAGGTTTATATAATTGCAATTCAAAGCAAAATAATGAATCTTGCATATTTTTGACCCACCAAAGGATATGCATTATGATCTAAAACGAGGCTTTCACTCTTTATTGTTAGCCTCTTTTGATTCTGCAAAAATATTTTACTTTAGCCAATAATGTATGGTACAATTTGTAGCTTTAGATATGCCCAAATTTCAAACAATACAATTAAAAAATATGAAATAAGATGGTCTGGCAAAATGATTATCCCATTAAAGTCAAAACATGTACTTTTAAATAAGAATGATGTCCTACGATACATATATGAGGATGACTTTCATACTAGAAGTTGTTATTTTAATTTCGCCGGTTGAAGTTGGACTACATGTAATTTTAATTATCATTCTCACTTAGTCTTAGATTTAACCGATAACTACCCGATAATTGCTAATCTGATACCGAACCGCCCACTATTTTATTGGTTGGCTAACAAATTAGTATATTTAAAAATCGATAACCGATAAGCCAAACCGTTAAGCGTATTATCCGCCCGATCCGTCCGATAAGCACCCCTAACATTGAATATATACAAGAATCTAATCTTGGTGGAAGTTCTAGGTATTGAAGTTGGGTTTAAAGGCTTATAAACTAAGGTTGAAGGAGGAATCTGCAGTCAGGATGTAATAATGGATTTGTATGAATAGAGGTGACATGAGATAACCCATCAAAATATGTATGATGAGTTTATACAGTTATTTGATGGCTATAGAATGACTCTTGGCACATTCGAGGACGAACGTATATTTAAGTGGGGAGAATGTAACGATCCAACCAGTCGTTTTGAGTTCTAGCATCTTGTTCTATGATTTGGACCTCGAGTAGGTTGATATGATATTTTATGACTTGCATGTATGGTTGGTTCGGGTTCCGAGAGGTCCGGGAGTAATTTGGAATACTTGGTTAGCAACTTAAGACTTTAACTTAAGAAGAGTTGATCAAAGTCAATATTATGGATAAACGAGCTCGAATTCATAATTTGAAGGTTCCAATGGTTTATATGATAATTTTGAATTTGTACGTCTGTTCGATTTGGATCTTGGGTGGCCCAGGTTCCGATGGTTTGTATGAACTTGAGGGAATTTTATTATCTAGATTGATTGTTGATACCCAATTATTTCCTCATATTTTTCAAATATATATATATTCAAAATAGTGCATATGCACCATCATTTGATCTACAAGCATATACAAGCATTTTTCATAATTTTCTATGATTTTTAAAGGCTTTAAATCAATTTATTCCTATATTTTATTATATAAATATCTATTAATTACATTATAAATTATTTTTATGATGATTTTATCATCTAAACACTTCATTTACACCCATATTAGGTTTTAAATATTTTATTTATATTTTGTTATAATTACATTTGCATTTTTAGGCTAAATTGTATATTTTGCAATAATAGCCCATATATACTTATAATTACTTTATTTATGAAACAATAACTTTTATATTTTTTTATAATGTTAAACAATTGTTTTTAATCATTTTCATGCACAAATAATATATTTTGTTATTTATCTATTATTTTTATAAATTATTATTTATTAAAATCGGGTATTTAAAATCTGGCCCTAATTCTATAACTAATTCGGACCTAAAACTACCCAAACCAGCCCAAGCCCAATACCCCTAACCCAATTACCCCTACCCATTCATTAAACCCAACCCCAATCCGCCTAAATCCTGGCCGTTGATAAAAAATGATCAACGAACCACAACTAACGACCCCTTCCCCTTATATCCCTCCTCTCTACCCTAATCCTCACTTTTCTAAAACCTCCGCTCTCATTTCCCCTCCCCTGTTGAACCCTAACGCTGTCGCCTCACCCAAATCCTCCCAAATCCCGGTCCTAACGGGATTCTTACCCTATTCCCTTACCATTTTAGGGTTCTTCCCTTATTTGGTGCTAGATTCTAGAATAGCTTAGGTACTTGCCAAAATATGGCAAGTACCCCGATTTAATTTCGTCCAAATTTATGTTTATCTTTTGAATCCGGACAAATCTCGAGTCCAAGTACGTTATTTGTGATGATTCTCTCATATGTCTCTTGACTCGCACTAAGCCCTAAAGGTTAGGGTTTCAAATCTTCTTTGATTTGAACCAAATATTTTGTTCAAACTTTGTTTTTTTTTAAACATTTCTTCGTTTATATTTGCTCTATTACTTATGGGTCTGTTGACTTTTGTCGATTTTGTGACTTACCTAATTTAGGGTTTCAAACCCCTTTTACTTGAACCAAATCTAGTTCGATTATAAGTTTCCCTTTTTAAGTTCCTATATATATTTATTTTGTGCTAATATGTGCTATTTTCCTTTATTCTTGCTGATTTTGTGTTTTACCCAAAATTAGGGTTTCAGTCCCTTTTTACTCGAACTAATCTAGTTCAATTTCATATCTCTTTTGAATAATCCCTGTATACGTTCATTTGTATGTGTTAATACATGATTCTTTGCTATTATTCTCTGCTAATTTCGGGGTTTACCTAATTTAGGGTTTTCAACCCTATTTATTTGAATCAAATCTGGCTCGATTGAGTATTCCTTTTACAATGATCTTTTGTCTGCCTGATGTGATTCGTTACCTTATTTCCTACTGATTTTGTGCATTTTTCACCTAAAACTTAGGGTTCAACCCTACTGATTTAAACACTAACCTCGGTATTTAAGTGAGGAATTCTTTAATGAAAGACACTATTCGAACCCCTCCCTACTCCCCTTTGAAATAAAGTTTAGAACTCAAATATTTTCACTCATAGCAATACTACTCTGTGCTTTTGATTCCTGGCCAACTGGAAGCCAAGGCCAGAAATCCTCAATTGTTTTGCTTCTGTTGGTAACAATTGCTACACTGTTGGATTCCTTTTTCCTGTTTCATCTTAACTGGTGAGTTTATTGAATCCTTTGCTATTCCATTATGATTACCTGCTTAATGTGTTACTGTTATCAAACCATGTTACCGCCAAATACTATTACCTGTATTTAAGACATGTTGAACTTAGTTTGAATCTGCCAAACTCTGTGTAATTTAGGGCTATTCTTTAGCCTTAAATGAATTCATACCTTTCCTAAGGACTGTTTAGTTATGTATGCCTTAACAGTTTTGTTTATTGTGCTCACTATGTTATGATACCTTTGCTAAATTATTTAATCAGTTCCTAATACTAATTAGTGTGTTCCTGACCTACTGTTAATCAATGAGCTTTCTTTCTGTGACTTATTCTGATCTGCAGTCTTTGTTATCACTATAAACATGTTTATGAACTGGTCTTATTAGCATGTGACTGTGTTAACTTCTAAAAACTGAATTAAGTCCGCCTAGGTTCAAATGTGTTGATATTTTTTTGTGTTCTATGTGTGAGTCTGTACCCCCTAATCCCATCCCACTCTCCTGAATTCTCACTCTTTGCTGACTGAAAGCCAAAGCAATTTAGATTCTGTCCCTTGTCCTTCCTAGCGTGAGCACTGCTCAGGGTTCATATTAGACCCTCGTGAACTCTGACACACTAGGATTTGGTCCCTAGTCTTCTTTGAACTGCTCTGATCATTCTTCTCTGGTGTGAGCCATGCCCCGGGTTCTTGATGCCCTTGGGAACTCTGACACACTAGAGATTTGGGTTATGTATGGTTATCCTTGATATATGGGTGAATCATTCACTGTCGGTTACTGTGTATCTTTGAACATGGGCTTTTGGAGCTAGTGTGAGTTGAAGACCTGGCCTGTCTAGGTATATTTGGGACTACTGCAGGCTTCCTATAGTTTTTATACTTTGTAATTCATTCATTAATGTCACGACCCAAACCGATGGGCCGCGACGGGCACCCGGTACCTTACTCAACCGAGTACCAACGTAACGTATCTTTCTTATTACATCATCATATACACGTGACATACGGGCCTAATAGGCCAACATGATCATTTATAAACTCAAAATATAGGCCGACAAGGCTGTACAATCTTTCACGTACACGACATATATCTACAAGCCTCTAAGAGTACATAATTGTCATAATGGTCAGGACAGATCCCCGCCATACTAAGCCATACACATCTAAATCATACTGACCAAACAAGTAACTCCGGAGCAAATGGAGTGCACCAATATCTTCTACTGAGCTGATCGCCTACTTGGAGGACTCTCGACCTGTCTATCGAGACATGCGGGCATGAAACGCAACATCCCCAGGCAAAAGGGACGTCAGTACAAATATTGTACCGAGTATGTAAGGAATGAAAATCAGTAAATAATAGACATGAGAGAAACATGGAGTAAAAGACTCGACATGTACGTGTGCATAGCTCTGTGAGTCATTTCATTTTTTTATAATGTCATGCATTTGCTTATAAATATCATACCATGCATAGGTATATGCGTTCATAGCATCATCAAGCCTCTGAGGGCATCCCATCATATCATTTCGGCTACTGTGGGCAAATCATCAACGTATACCTGTTGATCAGGTGGTGGTGCGTATATAACGCCATAACCTTTTTCCATATCCCATATACATATAATATACGCGTATATAATGCCATCTGGTCATGGGTCAATGTACATGTATAAAGGCATGAAATGCATAAGAAATACGCAAATAAGATTTTCTCGGAATGTCATAAAAATAATATGCCTGTCGGATAAATTTTATCAAATATGTATTTTTATGATACCCATGAATAGAAGATATAATAATAATTCACATGGGGAATCAAGAATGTAGACACCCCTAATATTTCTATGAATAGATTCATTTATGGAAACTGTGCTTTTGCTCATTTCGTTTGTGTCATATAGATCATGCCAAAAGAAAAGAAGGAAAAACCTTAACATACCTGGAGTAGGTGGAAAATCCGTATGATTTTCTTGGAAAAGGTTACACCGTACTCCTTTAGAACCACAAAATTCTTATGTTTCTATGATTTCAATAATTCTCGTTGGAATTATTTTGTCGCAAGAAATATTTGTTGAAACTTGCTAGATTATAGCGTCTGTTTGAATGTTTGAATTTAGGAAGATGTTATAAGGTTTATTTCAGAAACTTGCTAGATTGAGGGAGTCCGTCTGAAATGGTTGATTTTGGAAAAATGTTCTAAGATTTCTTACTTTGTTTCTTTAAGTCTAATGAAGCCAAAATGCTAAATGACTTACACGTTATGATGCCACCTTTCAATTAAGGTCATTAGTCACTTATCTTAAATGGAGGGCTGCCACATTTAGTCATTATAACATATATCCCTAATTAATTAGGTAATATCCCATTACCCAATAATTAACCAATTACTCACCTAATTAAGAATTATCTCAACTTACTTAAAATACTACTCACTTTTAATGCACTTTATGCATTTTACTATCATGGCCATGTGGTACCTTGTATGGTACTAGTCCATAAATACCGGATATTATAGCTCTGACCGTATTTTATCCCAAATTGCCAAACTTCGATGAAATTTATTTTTTTTGATTTGCTTACCCTCACACCTTCACAAATTTACTTATAACTTATTTTAAATAACATAATACTTATAATCTCATTCCCGAACTTATGTTGCTTAACTTACAATGAAACTTTAACGTACGAAAAATGCGGGATGCAGTATCTCATTTCCGAGTTTTCATCAATTTAATTATGGCGTACTTTTACGTACGAAAATATGGGGTGTAACATCATTCCCCCCTTTGGAACATTCGTCCTCGAATGTTGACTGATGCACTTATCATTTTCATGACTTATGCCTTCCGATTACTTTAGTACTCCTCTTGCCATCTAGGCAATTGTTCTGTGAATGAATCGCAAAGCCAAGGCATTCCCTCCTTTCGGCCTCTTTCTCATACCATGACTTGTAGTCGGAATATTTTCAATCTCGTAACTGTTGCTACCTTCTATCATGCAACCTGCATGACTCTGACTTTGTAAGTGCGCCTATGCGACTCTTCGCTTCTCTTTCCTCCAGCTTTTAGCCAATCTCTAGGCTTCACTTTGTGAACATATACAAAATTATGTCAAGCTGTCCCTCTAGCTTCATTAGCTTTGAGCCATACTATACCATAATTCTTACTACGATTTATCATTGCGGAGGTCTACTACCAAATTCCAGCTTACTCTTGTTGCTTATCCTATATGTATAAATCTAAGTCCTTTAATGCTTCCTCATTTCTGTTCATCTTAAAAATGATGACCTAATCCCAGCTTATACTTTGTGACTTTTGTCCATCCATTATGATTTGCCTCAATATTGATTTATAATATACCACTGATAATTTGAAACTTCTTACGTAAAACCTTGCCACTAGGGCTTACGTTGTATCGAGAAATATTTGAAGTGATTTCCGTATTCGTATTTTATAGTATCTCAATGTGATTCGCCTTATGGGGGTATTATGATCTCGTGCCGTTCGCGAAATCTTTTCTCCTTCTCCCCTTTATTTTTTCTTTCTTTAAATCATTATTTAGTCGAAGGCCCAACCATTATCTTTTATCTGTCACAATTACACCTTCATTTCACTACCAGGGCAGCATTCCATCTCTTCTAAATGCTACTAGTCTTAGACTCCTTTGAGTTCATTCAGGCTATATTGAGCCTTCTATAACTTAGAGAACCCATCGACTCTCATGTTTTCATGGGCTTAATCCCGAGAATTGATCCATTCTTGCCACTTTCTTACTCGCCATTTCTCATCCTTACTCCTGTCATAAAACCTTGTCGCTTTACTATACTTTAGCTTGTGACCTCTACGTATCTATTTATACTATTCACAACCTTCCTTCAACTTGCTTGCACCATTGATTCCCTTATGTTATTCTGGAACATTAAGCGAGACATCACATCGTCTCTAACTCTTCTTTACTCTCTTGACTAGATCTCTCGGCACTTAGAAACCATAGGCTGGAAGGTACGCCACTGACGACGCTCCTATCATTCTTGGATATTAAATCCCAGTGCTTCTAGCCTTCTATCCGAAGCATGGACTATTCACGATCTTCTGCCTTTGAGTATCTTATACGTTGTTTACCTTTACCTTACTTACCTTAAAATATCGCATCGTATCTTCTATCTCTTTCATGACCTCCCTTCCACATAGGTATAATTCACATCCATAACTTGAAGCTCTATTATAATACTTGTACCTCTGGTGCATACACAATCCGGTGAGAGCTTCATATCGACTTCTTATAAGGTTGGTACTTCTTCTAACTGGCTTCCTTATAGAACCATTATAGAATATGGTTGTTGCATTATCTCTCTTGCACCTCTGATATTAAGAGTGATTCTTCCATGTTCTCAAGCACAATTTCTATAATTTTCTAGGTCCAATAATCAGGCTCCTGATTTGCTTCGTTATTGTAACTCGTTAGTTTCCTCTTCCTTCTGATTTAACCTTTATGTAGGCTTAAGCTATCTTCCGATCTGCGGCTCATGACAATAGACATTACTTTAGCTCTTCATGGATGCTATAGAATATCCATGATACAATCTTATAACAATTCAATCTTTTGTCTATGACGTGTGCTCAATTATTTATTTTAACCTATACCGAAATCTTCTACGGCTGTATGATTTTCAACATATATGCCGCATGGATAATACTCTGAAATCTTAAGTGCGCTCATAACGTAGCTAACTCTAAATCATTGCTCGAATGACTCCTTTCATTTCTTCTAAATTTTCTTTAAACGTAAGCTATTACCTTTCTCGGTCTTTCTTCCCCCCTTGTTGCATGCATACTTAGCTTATCTTAGCTCTCACGCATGCCGGAATTGTTGTACAACTCATATGATCTTCGAATATTACTTTTGATTTTACTTCCCGTTCACTAGCCACGGTAGGTTCCTCTTTCTTATGGAGGACATATAATGTTGTTGTGAAACTGTTGTTAGAAGACCATTTCCTCTTTAGGTTACTGTGCTTAGGTTGAAGCCTTCTTCCTCATTTCCTCAGCTAGTCTTTCACTGTAGTACTGAGGGAGGACCCTTTGACTCTTGTAAAGCTGCGAGTTTATTACATCGTATACCCAATAAAATTTTGATGTCCTTCCTCGCCTACAATTATCCGTAGTTACTTACCTCTACACCCTCGTGCTTGTAGGGTTGCTTCTGAACTGATATTTTGACTGTCTTCCCAGTGGCACTCTCTTTTATTCCCGTAATACTCATACGGTACCTTTAACAACCCCAACTCCTTTCTGAATATTTCTTAAGTATTCCAATGACATTACTGCGAGGCTGAATTCACTATATTGGGTTTCACTATGTTTATCTTGCATGATCTACTATCTCATTTTTAACCTCCTGTTTAGCCATAACTAGGCTCTTCCTTAATCAACTAACAACTACTTGTTATTCCATTCTCATATCAATGTTCCGTGTAACCTTTCTTGGGTTATTTCCTTTGTTTTCACTTACCTCTCGTACTGGCTCCTTATCTATCAATAACATTTCGGGCAAGAACCCTTACTTCCTCTCTTTGACGTCGTGTTTGCATAATGTTTTGGAATCGTAGCATATATGTAGGCTTTGGATAATTGCAATCTCATCCCTTTTTCATTTTTCGTTTTTTTTTGTATTCTTCCTTTACCATTCCATAATTATTAGAACCACTTAATTCCAACTTAATGCCACGTAACTCCATATTCCCCCCTTTAGGGGAGTACTAAGAGCTGAAGCCACGAGGATTTACCAATAGATGTTTTAATTCTTCATCTTTGGTGTCATTTCACAACATCAATGACCCTTACTATTATCAAGTCATTCAGTCCCTAATTCATATTTAATTTATCTTGTTCACCAGCCCATACTGATTTCTATTATTCTAGGGTCTAACTTTTCCTTCCGGTAGTTGCGTTGGAGTCACGAACTTATTTTTCGAAGTGAGGATATGACTTTATGTCCTATACTCTTTTGTTGTCTCAAGGCCTGTCAGCTCTCATATTTTCCTTCCCCTGATTATTGACTCTATAATACTGCCATTTTTGTTTTGATCTACTGTTGTCATCTATGTTGACATCTTACTCATAATGCTTCATTAACTCTCTTCTTATTTCCCTGCTAACATATTTGTCTATCACCTTATTCTAAAAACTTCAACAAGACATTCTCTTGCTTTTAGCTCCCCTTGCTCCATCTACTGGTTTTTCGGGTTGCCTAACATTATCTCTCTACTAGGGATGGGAGCCATACTAAGATAATATTTATCTTTTCCAAGCTTCCAGTGCTTATCTTTGCAGTACTCATATGTAGCTATACTATTTTAGGGTGCACCATCGAGGTGTCTCACCAGGAGATCCATTACCACGTTTGCACTATCCTTCGGAAATGTCAACCAACTCAAATGTTCCATCCACTTTTTTTGGGTCACTCTAACCCCAGCCGGACCTTGATATTCGTCCTTCTCTTATACTACTTCTGTTAGTTTCCATATGGCAAAAATGAGATGGGTGTGGCCAGTTGTACATACCTCTGCTACCATTGAAGGTAACTCAAAATGCTTATATCTCCTGTCATGAATGGTAAATAATGATAGTCTTCATTAACTGGGAACCTCGTACCCTTCTTCACCTTGCTTCATTTACTTATTGAGACTTGTACTATCTTCTGAATTCTCATTGCCTTTCACCATAGGGGGTGGATAGATATCCTTGCCTTAAGACTCCTTATTAAGAGGCTTACACGTTTTAGTACACACATGATCTACTGAAAACCTTGCATTTTCTCATCATAAGCATTATGAAAAATTGATTTCCTCTGACTCAACTCTTCCATATCCATATTCAATCTATTACCAACTAGAGGTATCGTCATATTACGGATAAAATAGAAGCTAGGAGTTTGAATTCTTATAAATGAGCTCTACCACACGATCTAGAGTAAGAAGAAAGAGTGACAGTCCTAAATGCCCTGTAGCCTCTTGCTTATAAGTATGGTGCACGACAAACCCATAAACAAGACTCTACTAGACATGGCTTGTAGACTTCCTAGGATATAACTGCTCTGATACCACTTTTGTCACGACACAAACCGATGGGCCGCGACGGGCACCCGGTACCTTACTCAACCGAGTACCAACATAATGTATCTTTCTTATTACATCATCATATACACGAGACATACGGGCCTAATAGTCCAACATGATCATTTATAAACTCAAAACATAGGCCGACAAGGCCGTACAATCTTTCACGTACACGACATATGTCTACAAGCCTCTAAGAGTACATAATTATCATAATGGTCAGGACAGAGCCCCGCCATACCAAACCATACACATCTAAATTATACTGACCAAACAAGCAACTCCGGAGCAAATGAAGTGCACCAATATCTTCTGCTGAGCTGATCGCCTACTTGGAGGACTCTCGACCTGTCTATCGAGGCCTGAGGACATGAAACGCAGCGTCCCCAAGCAAAAGGGATGTCAGTACAAATAATGTACCGAGTATGTAAGGAATGAAAATCAATAAATAATAGACCTGAGAGAACCATGGAGTAAAAGACTCGACATGTACGTGTGCATAGCTTTGTGAGTCATTTCATTTTTTATAATGTAATGCATATGCATATAAATATCATACCATGCATAGGTATATGCGTTCATAGCATCATCAAGCCTCTGAGGGCATCCCATCATATCATTTCGGCCACTGTGGGCAAATCATCAACGTATACTAGCTGATCAAGTGGTGGTGCATATATAACGCCATAACCGTTTTCCATATCCCATATACATATAATATACGCGTATATAACGCCATCTGGTCATGGGTCAATGTACATGTATAAAGGCATGAAATGCATAATAAATACGCTAATAAGATTTTCTCGGAATGTCATAAAAATAATATACATGTCGGATAAATTTTATCAAATACGTATTTTTCTGAAACCTATGAACAGAAGATATAATAATAATTCACATGGGGAATCAAGAATATAGACACCCCTAATATTTCTATGAATAGAGTCGTTTATGGAAACTGTGCATTTGCTCATTTCGTTCGTGTCATATAGATCATGCCAAAAGAAAAGAAGGGATAGCCTTAACATACCTGGAGTAGGGGAAAATCCGTATGATTTTCTTGGAAAAGGTTACACCGTACTCCTTTAGAAACGCAAAATGTTTACGTTGCTATGATTTCAATAATTCTCGTTGGAATTATTTTGTCGCAAGAAATTTTTGTTGAAACTTGCTAGATTATAGCGTATGTTTGAATGTTTGAATTTAGGAAGATGTTATAAGGTTTCTTTCAGAAACTTGCTAGATTGAGGGAGTCTGTCTGAAATGGTTGGTTTTGGAAAAATGTTCCAAGATTTCTTACATTGTTTCTTGAATTCTAATGAAGCCAAAATTCTAAATGACTTACACGTTATGATGCCACCTTTCAATTAAGGTTATTAGTCACTTATCTTAAATGGAAGGGCTGCCACATTTAGTCATTATCACATAAGTAATATCCCATTACCCAATAATTAAACCGTTACTCACCTAATTAAGAATTATCTCGACTTACTTAAAATACTACTCACTTTAATGCACTTTATGCATTTTACTATCATGGCCATGTGGTACCTTGTATGGTACTAGTCCATAAATACCGGGTATTATAGCTCAGACCATATTTTATCCCAAATTGCCAAACTTCGACGAAATTTATTTTCTTCGATTTGCTTACCCTCACACCTTCACAAATTTACTTATCTCTTGTTTGAAATAACATAATACTTATAATCTCAAGATAATCTCATTCCCGAACTTATGTTGCTTAACTTATAACGGAACTTTAACGTACGAAAAATACGGGATGTAGTATCTCATTTCCGAGGTTTTATCAATTTACTTATGGCGTACTTTTACGTACGAAAACATGGAGTGTAACAATTAAATTCTGGTATGTAATAATTATTTGTAATAATAATTCTGGGGTATTAGTAAAAATGGAAAAGGGTTCTTATTTTATACTTGCTATAAAGTGGGGGTAGAAATCCTTCCTATAGGGTTAATGATGTGATGTTGGATGTTATATGTTAGAAATCATGCTTCTAAGTGTCTTATTATGTTCAGTCATTATGTCTTAGCAACCATGTCCATAGGCTCAATGTTTGGCTCAATTATGTTCCATTACAAACCATGCCTATAGAAATGGTATGGTCCGATGTGTGTGTGAATTTCTGCTTGCATACTGTTTCGTTCAGATTATAGAAATCATGTCTATAGGATTCAAAAACTGTTCATATTGTAGAAATCATGTTTATAGGATTCAAAACTGTTAAGATTATAGAAATCATGCCTATAGGATTCAATATGGATCAAGTTATAGAATGCACTCCTGAATCTGTTTAACTGTTGTTTATGCCCGTTTTCTGTGTTGTTACCTTCATTAGAAAACATGCCTATAGGATTAAAACAAATAATTCTAGGTTTGTTTCTGTGACCTGCCACTATTTACTATTGCACAAAACACCTAGATACCATGCTAGTAGGCTTAATTGTATCATGCTAAAATCAATAGGCAAACTTTGTAGTTCCTAATAATCGCATTAAGAAATTGACTTTGTATACGACTGTCTGCCCGTTCGTCAATATCATATAGATATCCTGCCTATAGGATTTTGCAATTAATAAAACTTGTTAATGCTAATCAGTTTGGCGTGCATTTGATGTCTAAATGCGGAGGGTAACTTGAGCCCATACTTGTTTCTATTTGAAAGTCCTAACTGCTTTTTTGTATGTCGCCTAGTTTTCTCCTTTTGAGCAACCTAAGTTAAGGTCTAGAACTGCCCTGAAATAGAGGTCCAAATGCCTCCTGGACCATACGCATGGGACGGGTAGTGCACGCATAGGGTATGACTTAGAATCAAATAGAGCGCTTTAAGTAAACAACTTAAAGATAGTAATCGGGTAGCGGGAGATGATAGTCTGTGCCCGCTGAATAATATGAGTAACACCCCGTCTTATTTATGTTGCACGGGGTGATCCTTTAGGCTAAAAAACTTAGGACTCCCCCCATTCCTGTTAAAATAGTTCTTTCTTGTCCAAATTGTTTCTTTTCTCTTAGACTAATTCATATGATTTGAGTTCGGCCGGGACCCAGCGTTGTGTACCTCGAGAAGTGCCTAACACCTCCTTTTCGAGGTAATTTGAGCCCTTACCCGATCTTTGATGATGCAAACTAGTAAACCTGAGTCATTTGCAAATAGGTGCCCTAACGCACCTTAATCCGTTAGGCGACGACTCTCTTTTAATAACCTTTTCTCCCTTTTTAAAAGAGCTGTCAATGTCGAAACCCGATTTCGCGAGAAAGAGGGGCGCGACAGCATGGCGACTCTGCTGGAGATATCCTTAGGCTCTTACCATAATGAACTTGGTCTGTGTGAATTAGTCTCCCTCGATAAGCGTGCACACCCCTTCGCTATTTTCCCTTTTACATGAATTTGCATGCAACTTTTCATTTAACCTTCTTCGCTAGCTTAAGTCTTTATGTCTTTCCCAATCCCTACCCCTTTTACCGCTTTATTATAATTTTTCCATTATGCGAACTAACTCCTTCTTTGTTTTTCTTTCTTTCCTGTCTTTACATTTATTAAATACCGCATTTATCGCTTTCATCATGCAAAATACCTAACAAGGTGTTGTTTTATTTTTTGCATAATTACATGCTCTGCATCATATTCCACTCGTACGCAATTAATACCATAGCAGCACTTGATGAGTGTTTGTGCTCTTCCTATATTACCCCTTTTAAATTTGGAAAGGCTTATTTACGGTAAAACTAGTCGATCAGTGGTGCAGTCGACGGTTCCGTGCCTTTCCCTCTCAAGTTGTTCGCTTGGGGGTACCGATCTAGACTTCTATAGAAAACCCTACTCTGATGTTAACTGTGCATGCATCATGTTTAAACCTAGCATTAGTTAGAATGTTGTCCGCATAATAACTCTCTAAGGAAAGCCTTGTCCAAAGTCCATCGGGATTTCCATAATCCCATCGGGCACAATCATGATAAGTGCATTATTTGTAGAAAACGTGCCGATATGCTAATCATTAATGTGTAAGTAGTCAAACCTAGAGAGAGAAAGGGCTAACTTTATTTGTTTTGCATAAATGAGACACGAAGTCCCCAGGTTCGGCATGGTCCGAAGTATCTCACCTTTATTGCTATATTGGTGGGAAAATCTCTCGCAAAGCGACAAAAACCATATGAAAAGAGTTCTCAGAAATTTACCTTCCTTGCTAGACATTCTACCGAACAATGTACTGATCGAGGTTGCTACCATGTTCTGGGATGAAAAGAGGGCCGTTTTTCGTTTCGGTAATGTAGAGATGACTCCCCTTCTGGAGGAAATATGAGGTTTTGCTGGGCTACCCTGGGATAGCCCTAGTCTGTTGGTACCAGAAAATCGCATTTCTAGGGGATTTCTGAAAATTATGGGTCTTAGAAAGAATGATGAGTTAGTCTTCTTGAAGAAGTCCTACATACCTTTCGACTTCCTTTATGAGCATTATGGGCATAACACATCCTACCGTATTTTTCACGATGAGTTTGCCATCACTTCCCTGGGTTGGACTCATCGTCGAGTTTTTGTATTCATCGTCTGTTTTCTGGGTATGATAGTATTTCTAATCCAAGGAGACAAGATTCACACTCGTTTGGCTATGGTCACCAAGACTTTAATGGAAGGGATTGAGGGAAAGACTTACACTATTGTTTCAATGATCGTGACAGAGATATACCGAGCCCCGGACCGCTACAAGAAGGGATTCAAACATTTTGAGGGTTGCAATTTATTGCTACAGATATGGTTGTTGGAGCATCTTCAAAGGGGACAATACCATCAGGAATTTCCACGACGGCCATGGAATGACCACATAACTTTCCACGATCCGAAAAGAATGACTTTCAACTCAGACAGGTTTGCACAACCGGAAAACGATGTGGATTGGGTGCACTTCTTTAGCAATTTAACTGATGACAAGGTCCATTGGATGTTAGAGTGGTTCCCTACCAGCGAGTTCATCATCAAGTCCAGGGATGTTCCTCATTTGGTGTTGATCGGGTTGAGGGGTATATATCTTTATGTTCCTATCAGAGTCATGAGAAGGGCTAGGAGAAAACAAGTCATACTGCGAGTCTCCAAGATGAGTCATTACAAAGCAGACTTTCAAGGTGATGCCATTCCATTCAAGTTTAAAGCCAAACACTTGTGGCATCTGAAGATTATTGTGGAAAAGGATACCATCGAGCCAGATCGGTACCACGCCGGTTATGTGTATTTCTACCTATCATGGTTGGATAATGGCATAGCGGGAGAAGCCAAGCCAGGGGCCGATCGAGGAAACAGGGCCATAGATGAAGCTGCCGAAGAACATGTAAAATATAAGAGGTTGCGCAAGGAAATCCCTGAGTCTGAGGCCAGACATTTGGAACAACACAAGGTAGACATGGAATCAATCAATGAATAGAGGGAAATTACTACAAAATCAACGGAGAGGTTATAGTACTTAGAGCAGGGTCTGATGGAACTTGAAGGGAAGATGAGGAAAAGGATCGTGGATTGTCAGAATGCAGAGGGCAACGAAGGAGGACACCTAGCAAGGCTATATCTGCGGCTGGACATGCGCGACCTGGGGAATCTAATCGATGGGGCCAAGAAGGCCAAGATTGGAGAGGGTCCCTCCGGGACCAAGTAGATTAGAATTATTGTTTACTTGCTTTTCTACAGTCATTTTTAGAAATTGATTGTAATAAGGCAAATGCCATTAACAACTCCTTTTTTATTATTGTCGTTTTAGAGGTTTAACTTATTTATTACATTAATGAAATGAGGCAATTATCGGCATTAAGTTTCTCCAAATTTATGTGTCGCTAGGCCTACCTCAGGCACAATGAGGTGCCCAAAATTAGGACGCGAATCTATGATACATGTTTAAATACTGCAAATATTATTCCCAAAATTCCCTACTGACTTGTTTACCTTTTTTCTTTTTTCTTTATTTTGAATATTCCCATCCCCTAAGGTTTGTTCGTGCATACTGGCATCATCAGCATATCATACCAGATCCAGAGGTCCTCCTCCTCCTCCTCCTCCAAGTGATCCTAAATGTAAGGGAAATGCTAAGATGGATAACATGAGTGGTAACACTTCAGATGGTCAGAGTACTCCGGCATAGAATGATTTGGTTCTATGGCAGGAGCATAAAATACTGGAATTACAAAGGGAACTTGAGCAGGTCCGCAACTTGGCAAACCTCTCCCTCACCTTAAACGTCCCAGATATTAACCAACAATACACCCAGAACCCAGAACCCAGAACCCAGCACCTCCTCAAAACACACCAAACCAACATCCAAAAAATCCTCCTGCACCTCATCAAAATCCTAACCCTCCACCAGTACCAACTCTTCCTCAACACCAACATCTTCCAACTCAGTATCCGCAAACTACTACCTACCATACTCCTCAAAATACACCACAACCTACTCCTGATCCGAAGAATTCAACCAATGATCACCACTATACTCGAACCCCCGACATCCACCAAAATAACCCCATATATGTAGAAACCCTACCTCACCCCACTCAACAAACCCCATACATACCGAAATCTGCCAAGAAGGACCTGCTCATCAAGAATATGGCAGAGTAACTTAAGAAGCTCACAAGCCGAGTCCAGGGTGTCGAAGGAGGTAAAGGTATTGAGGGTTTGAACTATGAAGATCTGTGTATTCAGCCAGACGTAGAACTGCCAGAGGGTTACAAACCTCCCATGTTCGAGATGTTTGACAGAACAGGTGATCCGAAGGTGCATTTGATAACATATTGTGACAAGCTTGTAGGAGTTGGCAGGGGTGAAAGAATCCGCATAAAGCTATTCATGAGAAGCCTCACTGGAGATACCCTATCTTGGTACATCAGTCAGAACCCAAAGGAATGGGTTAGTTGGGTAGGCATGGCATCAAATTTCATGGATCGGTTCAGGTTTAACACAGAAAATGCACCAGACTTTTTCTATATTCAAAATCTCAAGAAGAAGCCAACGAAAACTTTCCGCGAGTATGCTACTCGGTGGAGGTCTGAAGCTGCAAAAGTAAGGCCAGCGCTGGAAGAAGAACAGATGAATAAGTTCTTCGTCAGAGCTCAGGATCCGCAATACTACGAAAGATTGATGGTTATTGAAAACCATAAATTTTCTGATATCATCAAGTTGGGAGAGAGAATAGAAGAAGGGATCAAAAGCGGAATGGTGAAAAATTTTGAAGCATTCCAAGCCACAAATAAGGCCCTACTCTCAGGAGGTATCTCCAAGAATAAAGAAGTAGGTGCAGTAATGGTAGCCCAAGGTCCGAAGTCTCCTCTCACATACCAAACACCTCCACCCACATATCAACCTTCACCTCCCAGATACCAACAACCTGCCACCACTTACCATACTTATAACACCCAACTCGCATACCACCACTCACCACCAACCCACATACTACCACTCACCACCAACCCGCCAAGACTACCAAAAACCTAGACCAAATATCGACCGCAGACCACCCAGATAATACACCCCAATTGCAGAACCTGTAGACAAATTGTACGAGAGACTGAAGGTTGCCGGTTATATTACTCCCATTTCCGCTGTCAACATGGAAAATTCCTCTGAATAGGTCGATCCAAATAAGACATGTGCCTATCACTCATGCATGAAAGGTCATACTATTGATGAGTGTCGTAATTTGATGGATAAGATTCAGACATTAATTAACACCCAAGTCATACAGGCAAATGAGGCTACACCCAATGTCCGTAATAATCCCCTCCCCGATCACAGGGGCGGAGGGGTAAACATGTTAGAGACCGATGAAGAATAGGACTCAAAGGGGTCAATTGGACTCATTCGAGAAGGGGATGACCCAAAGAAACATGCGGTCACTCTTACTCCTATTGTGGTACAGATACATCCACCGGTTGAAGTTGAAGTAGCCGCACCAACCCCGTTCGAGGTGGAAACAACACCTGCAGCTTCACCTACTCTATTCGAAGTAGAAGTAACCACACCCTTCACTGTGACAATAGCATCCCCACCGCCCTTTAAATCTAATGACATACCCTGGGACTATGTTGCAGAAGCCAGGAGGAAAGGAAGAGCAAAAATGGAAGAATTTGGTGCAACATAAGGGATGACCAGGACTGGTAGAATTTATACACCTGAGAATTTGGGAGGAACTAGTAGAGAAGCTGCTTCCAAGAAATCCATCATCGAAACTGGCCCGGATGATCTTTGGAGAAAGGTGCAAGCGAGAGAATATTCTGTAGTAGACCATCTAAACAAAACTCATGCTCAGATATCCATCCTATCATTACTGCAGAATTCTGAGGCACATAGGAATGCCTTGATGAAGGTATTGAATGAAGCTTACGTACCTAACAATATCACCAGTGGGGATATGGCTAATATGGTAGGGCAAGTACTGGAGAGCCACAAGATCACCTTTCATGGAGACGAACTGCCACTAGAGGGATTAAGCCACAATAGGGCGTTGCACATCATGGTACAATGCGAGGATAAATTCATTGCCAAGGTTTTGATAGATGGAGGGTCTAGTCTCAACATCTGCCTGCTGACTACTCTGTAAAGGTTGGGTAAAAGTTTGCATGAAATACGAGCAGGGACTATGAGTGTGAAGGCGTTCGATGGGTCTCAAAGGGCCACAATGGGGAAACCAATCTATGTTTGCAGATGGTCCCGACTTGGTTTGATGTTGAATTTCAAGTGCTAGATATATCTGCCTCATACAATATGCTGTTGGGACGACCTTGGATACATGCCGCCGGGGCCGTGGCTTCTACTTTGCACCAGGCTGTAAAGTTTGAATGGAATCATCAGGAAGTGATCATTTATAGAGACGGGAGTAATCCCATTTATACCAACCAAATTGTTCCGGTCATGGAAAATAGAAGGAAGTTAGGTGGGGAGACTTATCGTCACATCGAGCGCGTCAATGCAATTGAGAAAGAAAAGTGGTGGAGTAGCAAAATAGAAAGCATACTAGTGTGGGCAAGGTATGAACCCGGTAAATGGCTCGGGAAGAACTTCAAGGGTATTACCAAACCGATATAGCTAAAATGTCACGGCACGACCTTTGGACTTGGATATCAGTACACTTGGATGGAGTATGACGATTGGTTGCCGCCATGGCATGGTCCTTATTACCCTCTTGAGCAGCTGGTACCACATTTGAGCCAATCCTTTCATCAGGCCGACATGATGTGGGGATATAAAGAAGATGATGTTCTAGCTGTCTTAAGGAATCTGTTCTTGGAAGATGAAGACATGGATTGTAGTGTGATAGTTGAGGAGGAGGAGGAAAAAGGTCTCGTTATCCAGACAGTGGAGAAGGGAGTTGTTCTCAGGAACTAGACTGCCACACCATCCAGGGCCCGACGAGCCCCGGGGTAGCATGGCTGCTAGTGTCATTCATTTTGAAAACAATTCCTTTTGAGCATTTTTGTTTAAAACATTCTTTCTTTCCTTTCAGTATTTTGCTTTAGAAAACATTGTTTGAAGTCATTAAAATTTGCTTTGTTTGACGTTTCAATACTTATCAACGACTTGATGTTTTATTATTATTATCTTTCATATCTTTCTCTCTACAACATTACTATTTCTTACCTTGATGAACCAACGGCTGTGACATGTAATGAGACAACGCAACATAAGGATAGTGACTCGGAAGAGATAGAAGAAGAAGATGTGATACCTGAGGAAATCGTCAGAGAAGTTGAGAACTTTGAAAACAAACCTAAGTCCAACTTGGATGAGACTGAAACAGTTAATCTAGGATACTCCGGAACAAATCAAGGAAACATGTGTAAGCATTCACCTGTCACCATCAGAGAAAGAAGAATACACTCGTTTTCTGAAGGAATATAAGGATATCTTTGCATGGTCCTATGATGATATGACCGGTTTGAGAACGTCTATAGTGGCTCATAAACTACCTACCAACCCAATGTGTCCACCAGTAAAGCAGAAACTCAGAAAGTTCAAACCAGACATGAGTCTAAAAATCAAGGAGGAAGTCACCAAGCAGATCAAAGATAAGGTCCTCAAGGTAGTTGAATATCTAACTTGGTTAGCCAACATTGTGCCGGTTCCGAAGAAAAATGGGAAAGTCAGGGTCTGTGTTGACTATCGGGATTTAAACAGAGCAAGTCATAAGGATGACTTCCCACTACTAAACATACACATACTGATCGACAATTGCACCAAGAATGAACTCCAATCCTTTGTGGATTGCTTTGCGAGATATCATCAGATATGGATGGATGAAGAGGATGCCGAAAAGACAGATTTTCTCACACCATGGGGGGTGTGCTTCTATAAAATGATGTCGTTCGGTCTAAAGAATGCTGGGGCCACTTATATGAGGGACATGACAACTATTTTTCATGACATTATACACAATGAGATAGAGGTATATGTGGATGACATCATCATCAAATCCAAGAAGAGTACAAACCACATAGCAGACTTAAGAATTTTTTTTGATCGGCTTTGGAGGTACAATTTGAAATTGAATCCCTCAAAATGTGCCTTTGGGGTCCCCGCAGGAAAGTTATTAGGGTTAATCATTAGCCGCTGAGGAATTGAGCTAGACCCATCAAAGGTCAAGACTATCCAGGATTTGCCGCCTCCAAAGAACAAGAAAGACATGATGAGCTTCTTGGGACGTCTTAATTACATCAGCCGCTTCATAGCACAATCAACCGTGATCTGTGAGCCGATTTTCAAAATGTTAAAGAAGGATGTCGCAACCAATTGGACTGAAGACTGCCAGAAACTTTTGACAGAATCAAAGAATATTTGTCCACACCGCTAGTCCTGGTCCCGCCAGAACCTGGTAGACCACTGCTACTCTATCTCTCCGTATTAGATGGGGCTTTCGGTTGTGTCTTGGGACAACACGATGACACGGGAAGGAAAAAACATGCCATATACTATTTGAGTAAGAAGTTCACACCCTACGAAACACAGTATTATTTGCTGGAACGCACCTGCTGTGCTTTGACCTGGATAGCCCAGAAACTAAGGCACTACTTCTGTGCATATACCACATATCTCATATCAAGGATGGACCCTCTGAAGTACATCTTCCAGAAGCCTATACCTACAGGAAAGCTGGCCAAATGGCAAATATTGTTGAGTGAGTTCGACATCATCTATGTAACTCAGAAGGCAGTCAAGGGACAGGCATTAGCAGATCATCTTGCAAAAAACTCTATAGCAGGAGAATACGAACCACTGAAAACGTATTTTCCTGATGAAGAAGTGTCTTTCGTGGGAGAAGATATTGTTGAATCCTACGACGGCTAGAGAATGTTTTTCGACGGATCTGCAAATTTTAAAGGAGTCGATATCGGTGCCATTTTGGTGTTAGAAACCGGTCAAAATTATCCGGTGTCCGCAAACTCAAGTTTCCATGCACCAATAATATGGCGGAATATGAATCCTGCATATTATGACTCAATTTGGTTGTCGACATGAATATCCAGGAATTTCTTATGATTGGTGATTCATACCTGTTGGTGCACTAGGTACAAGGAGAATGGGCTACAAAGAACACCAAGATACTACCATATCTGCATTACGTACAAGAGATGATGAAGCGGTTCACGAAGATAGAATTCTGATATGTCCCCAGAATCCAGAATGAATTCGCAGATGCACTGGCTACTTTGTCTTCTATGATACAACACCCGGACAAGAACTTCATTGATCCCATTCCGGTAAGAATCCATAATCAGCCAGCTTACGGTGCTCAAGTTGAAGAAGAAACAGATGGGAATCCATGCTTTCACGATATCAGGGAATATCTGGCAGAAGGAGAATATCAAGAGCATGCAAACCACACTCAGAAACGCACACTTCTAAGGTTGTCCAACCATTTCTTCCAAAGCGGAGGAATTCTATGTAGAAGAATTCCTGATCTGGGCTATTACGGTGTGTTGGCACCAAAGAAGCCTCCAAACTGCTTGAAGAGATACACGCCGGAACCTACGACCCATATATGAATAGTTTTGTCCTAGCCAAAAAGATACACAGAGCCGGATACATTTAGATGACTATGGAAACAGACTGTATCCGGTATGTACAGAAATGTCTTCAGTGCCAGATACACGCAGATATGATACGGGTACCTCCAAATGAACTTAATGCAACAAGATCACCTTGGCCTTTTGCTGCCTGGGCAATGGATGTCATCGGACCAATCGAGCCCACCGCTTCAAACGGGCACATGTTCATTCTAGTGGCCATCGACTATTTCATAAAGTGGGTTGAAACTGCATCTTACAAAGCTGTAACCAAGAAAGTCGTCGCAGATTTTGTCAAGGATCGTATTGTTTGCCGATTCGGGGTTCCAGAATCCATCATCACTGACAATGCCGCCAATCTCAACAGTGATCTAATGAAAGCCATATGTGAAACCTTCAAAATCAAGCACTAAAACTCCACAGCATACCGACCTCAGATGAATGGAGCCGTGGAAGCCGCTAACAAGAATATCAAGAAGATACTAAGGAAGATGGTAGAGAATCACAAATAGTGGCACGAGAAGTTACCATTCGCCTTATTAGGATACCGTACAACAGTTCGCACATCAACCGGGGCTACTCCTTATCTATTGGTCTACGGTACTGAAGTCGTCATCCTCACCGAGGTAGAAATTCCTTCTTTAAGAATCATACAAGAAGCTAAACTCAGTGATGCATAATGGATAAGAAGCCTCTTTAAGCAATTAGCCCTCATAGATGGGAAAAGAATGAATACGGTATGTCATGGTCAACTTTATCAAAATAGAATGTCCAGAGCTTTCAACAAAAGGGTCAAACCTAGACAGTCTGCACCGGGGCAGCTGGTGCTGAAACGGATCTTTCCACATTAGGATGAAGCCAAAGGAAAATTTTCACCCAACTGGCAAGGGCCTTATATGGTTCACAGGGTACTAACAGGAGGGGCACTCATACTGGCAGAGATGGATGGAGAAATTTGGCCAAAGCCTATCAATTCAGATGTAGTCAAAAGATACTATGTTTAAACTATTTGCATTTCTTCTTATGATGTAACTGAACTACGCTTGACCTGATTCCCATTTAAGAGGGGATACGTAGGCATCCCTGTGGGTTCGGTCACAATTCAATAAAATTTTAATTTTCCCCATAACCAAAAACTGGGGCAGAATTTTGAGGAGGACCCTCAAAATTCTAGGGCAAGCTCAGCCAACGTCACCGTATGCGGAATAGCCAGAAATTCGTCTAGATAAATGGGGCAGAATTTTGAGGAGGACCCTCAAAATTCTATGGCAAGAAAGTCGCAATGTCTCTGATGATTTCACAGTTATTGGTTCATCTAATTTATCCGATATTGCATACTAATATCATATGCACACACATTTAATGAAAACTTTATTTTTATGAAACAGCTAGATGCTACCCGTGGTAACTCACGCAGGACTTCGATACAGAGCAAAGCAAAGCAGGCAGGCGGAGGCACGAACCAACCTTCCCCCGTAAAACTCACGATTGTCCTTTGGATGCAGGAACAAGAAATATTCTCAAATTCGGGCACATCTCGGAATCACTATCTTCATAACGACAAAGATGCCAAACGCAAACATATCTCCAGCTAATAATTACTCTGCTATCACTCATTTCCTTTTCCTGCTTAAGGCTAAGCATTGCCTTTCCATGCATAAGGCTAAGCATTGCCTTCCATTTGCATGAGACTAAGCATTGTCTCAAACCTTGCATGAGGCTAAGCCCTGCCTCCCCAATTGCATAAGGCTAAGCATTACCTTCCCCCTGCATAAGACTAAGCATTGTCTCAAATCTTGCATGAGGCTAAGCCCTGCCTCCTCAACTGCATAAGGCTAAGCATTGCCTTCCATTTGCATGAGACTAAGCATTGTCTCAAATCTTGCATGAGGCTAAGCCCTACCTCCTCAACTGCATAAGGCTAAGCATTGCCTTCCATTTGTATGAGACTAAGCATTGTCTCAAATCTTGCATGAGGCTAAGCCCTGCCTCCTTAACTGCATAAGGCTAAGCATTGCTTTCCCAACACGAGACTAAGCATTGTCTTTCCTTGCATAATCACAAATGTTGCTCTATTCCAAACCTTGCATTATACTCTTCTCTCGGGACTAAGCTCTGCTCCCAACTCTACACAAGACTAATCTCTATCTCGTTTTATCTCAAGCATCATGTCTTTGCATCTCATGGGCTGATATATAGCCAATTTGTCTGAAGGCGTCATAGTCCGAAGGCATCATCCTCATAGCCGGAAGACATCATGTCATGGCCTGAGGATCTCTTAATCTTGCACATCATTATTCAAAGGCATCATGGTTCGGAGGCACCATCTTCATAGCCCGAGAACATCATTTCATGGCCTGCGAATCCTTTACTGCACAATTCATGGCCCAGGACATCATGGTCTAAGGATGTCATCCTCACCGTCCAAAGACAATCTCCATGATCCAAAGGAAATCTGCATCATGTTTAAATTTATGCGATAATCTATATGCATCATATTTTGAGTTTGCAGGTAATCCGGTAAGTAACTGTTATCCTAACGGGAGCAATCTTCACTCCAGTTTCCATTCAACGTCCATATCCTTCAATTATTTCAAACGTAACCGATCATCGTCCTTTACCTATTCTCATCTGATACCTACTCAAGTATCCATAACCATTCTCAATCCCGATTTGTCCTATCCAGATTATTTTGTCCGTTCTTACAACAACTCCATCGATTCGTTCCACCATTGGATCGAGAACTACACATGGCCTGATTCCTATATAACTAGGAATACGTAGGCAGCTCAGAGACCAGGGTGCGGCCTATATTTTTCAAAACACCCCATTCGGTCAAAATTGGTCATCATTTCTTTACCCAACAACTCTTTCATCCTTCTCGGGTAAAGATGGGCAGCTGTTGATACCCAATTTTGTCCCTCATATTTTTTAAATATATATATACTTTCAAAATAGTACATATGCACCTTAATTTGATCTACAAGCATATACAAGCATTTTTCATAATTTTCTATGGTTTTTAAAGGCTTTAAATTAATTTTTTCCTACATTTTATTATATAAATATCTATTAATTACCTTATAAATTATTTTTATGATGATTTTATCATATGCACTTTTCATTTACACCCATATTAGGTTTTAAATATTTGATTTACATTTTGTTATAATTACATTTGCATTTTTAAGTTAAATTGTACATTTTGCAATAATAGCCCATATGTACTTCTAATTACTTTATTTATGAAAACAATAACTTATATATTTTTTAAAATGTTAAAAAATTGTTTTTAATCATTTTCATGCACAAATAATATATTTTTTTATTTATCTATTATTTTTATAAATTATTATTTATTAAAATCGGGTATTTAAAATCTGGCCCTAATTCTATAACTAATTCGGACCTAAAACTACCCAAACCAACCCAAGTCCAATACCCCTAACCCAATTACCCTTACCCATTCATTAAACCCAACCCCAATCCGCCTAAATCATGGCCGTTGATCAAAAATGATCATCGACCCACAATTAACGACCCCCTTCCCTTATATCCCTCCTCTCTACCCTAATCCTCACTTTTCTAAAACCGCTACCCTCATTTCCCCTCCCCTGTTGAACCCTAACGCCTCCGCCTCACCCAAATCCTCCCAAATCCCGGTCCTAATGGGATTCTTACCCTATTCCCTTACCATTTTAGGGTTCTTCCCTTATTTGGTGCTAGATTCCGAAATAACTTAGGTACTTGCCTAAATATGGCAAGTACCCCGATTTGATTCCGTCCAAATCTGTGTTTATCTTTTGAATCTGGACAAATCTCGAGTCCAAGTACCTTATTTGTGATGATTCTCTTATATCTCTCTTGACTCGCACTAAGCCCTAAAGGTTAGGGTTTCAGATCTTCTTTGATTTGAACCAAATCTGGTTCAAACTCTATTTTTTTAACATTTCTTCGTCGATATTTGCTCTATTACTTATGGGTCTGTTATTTTTGCCAATTTTGTGGCTTACCTAATTTAGGGTTTCAAACCCCTTTTACTTGAACCAAATCTTGTTCGATTATAAGTTTCCTTTTTTAAGTTTCTATATATGTTTATTTTGTGCTAATATGTGTTATTTTCCTTTATTCTTGCTGCTTTTGTGTTTTACCAAAAATTAGGGTTTTAGTCCCTTTTTACTCGAACTAATCTGGTTCAATTTCATGTCTCTTTTGAATAATCCATGTATACGTTCATTTGTATGTGTTAATACATGATTTTTTCTATTATTCTCTGCGAATTTCGGGGTTTACCTAATTTAGGCTTTCCAACCCTTTTTACTTGAATCAAATCTGGCTCGATTGAGTATTCCTTTTACAATGATCTCTTGTCTACCTGATGTGATTCCTTACCTTATTTCCTACTGGTTTTGTGCATTTTTTCACCTAAAACTTAGGGTTCAACCCTACTGATTTAAACACTAACCTCAGTATTTAAGTGAGAAATTCTTTAATGCTAGACACTATTCGAACCCCTCCCCACTCCCCTTTGAAATAAAGTTTAGAACTCAAATTTTTTCACTCCTAGCAATACTACTCTGTGCATTTGATTCCTGACCGGCTGGAAGCCAAGGCCAGAAATCCTCAACTGTTTTGCTTCTGCTGGTAACAATTGCTACATTGTTGGATTCCTTTTTCCTGTTTCATCTTAACTGGTGAGTTTATTGAATCCTTTGCTATTCCATTATGATTACCTACTTAATGTGTTACTGTTATCAAACCATGTTACCCCTAATGCTATTACTTGTATTTAAGACATGTTGAACTTAGTTTGAATCTGCCTAAATCTGTGTAATTTAGGGCTATTCTTTAGCCTTAAATGCCTTCATACCTTTCCTGAGGATTGTTTAGTTATGCGTTCTAGAATAGATTCATCAATTTGCTTATTGAACCTGCCACCATGTGACTTGTTTGGTTCTATACTCACTATGTTTTGATACCTCTGCTAAATTATTTAATCAGTTCCTAATACTAATTAGTGTGTTCCTGACCTACTGTTAATCAATGAGCTTTCTTTCTGTGTCTTAGTTTGATCTGCAGTCTTTGTTATCACTGTGAACTTGTTTATGAACTGGTCTTATTAGCATGTGACTGTGTTAACTTCTAAAAACTAAATTAAGTCTGCCTAGGTTCAAATGTGTTGCTATTTGTTTGTGTTTTATGTGTAATTCTGTACCCCTAATCCCATCCTATTCTCCTGAATTCTCACTCTTTGTTGGCTGAAAGCCAAAGCAATTTAGGTTCTGTCCTTTGGCCTCCCTAGTGTGAGCACTGCTCAGGGTTCATATGAGACCCTCGTGAACTCTGACACACTAATATTTGGTCCCTCGTCTTCTTTGAACTCTTCTGATCATTCTTCTCTAGTGTGAGCCCTGTCCCGGGTTCTTGAAGCCATTGGGAACTCTGACACACTAGAGATTTGGGTTCTGTATGCTTATCCTTGAGATATGGGTAAATCATTCACTGCTGGTTATTGTGTATCTTTGAACATGGGCTTTTGGAGCGACTGTGAGTTGAAGGCCTGGCCTGTCCAGGTATATTTGGGCCTGCTACAGGCTTCCTATAGTTTTTATACTTTGTAATTCATTCATTAAATTTTGGTCTGTAATAATTATTTGTAATAACAATTCTGGGATATTAGTAAAAATGGGAAATGGTTCTTATTTTATACTTGCTATAAAGTGGGGGCAGAAATCCTTCCTATAGGGTTAATGATGTGATGTTGGATGTTATATGTTAGAAGTCATGCTTCTAAGTGTCTTATTATGTTCAGTCATTATGTCTTAGCAACCATGTCCATAGGCTCAATGTTTGGCTCAATTATGTTCCATTACAAACCATGCCTATAGAAATGGTATGGTTCGATGTGTGTGTGAATTTCTACTTGCATACTGTTTCGTTCAGATTATAGAAATCATGTCTATAGGATTCAAAAACTGTTCAAATTATAGAAATCATGTCTATAGGATTCAAAACTGTTCAGATTATAGAAATCATGCCTATAGAATTCAAACTGGATCAAGTTATAGAATGTACGTCTGAATCTGTTTAATTGTTGTTTATGCCTGTTTTCTGTGTTGTTACCTTCATTAGAAAACATGCCTATAAGATTAAAACAAATAATTCTAGGTTTGTTTCTCTGACCTTCCACTATTTACTATCGCACAAAACACCTAGATACCATGCTGGTAGGCTTAATTGTATCATGCTAAAATCAGTAGTCAAACTTTGTAGTTCCTAATAATCGCATTAAGAAATTGACTTTGTATACGATTGTCTGCTCGTTCGTCAATATCACATAGATATCCTGCCTATAGGATTTTGCAATTAATAAAACCTATTAATGCTAATCAGTTTGGCGTGCATTTGATGTCTAAATGCGGAGGGTAACTTGAGCCCATACTTGTTTCTATTTGAAAGTCCTAACTATTTTTTGTATGACGCCTAGTTTTCTCCTTTTGAGCAACCTAAGTTAAGGTCTAGAACTGCCCTGAAATAGAGGTCCAAATGCCTCCTGGACCATAGGCATGGGACGGGTAGTGCACGCATAGGGTACGACTTAGAATCAAATAGAGCGCTTTAGGTAAACAACTTAAAGATAGTAATCGGGTAGCAGGAGATGATAGTTTGTGCCCGCTGAATAATATGAGTAACACCCCGTCTTGAGAGAGTTACGAAGTATTATTTATATTGCACGGGGTGATCCTTTAGGCTAAAAAACTTAGGACTCCCCCCATTCCTATTAAAATAGTTCTTTCTTTGTCCAAATTGTTTCTTTTCTCTTAGAATAATTCACATGATTTGAGTTCGGCCGGGACCCACCGTTGTGGACCTCGAGAAGCGCCTAACACCTTCTCCTCGAGGTAATTTGAGCCCTTACCCGATCTTTGGTAACGCAAACTAGTAAACCTGAGTCATTTGCAAATAGGTGCCCTAATGCACCTTAATCCGTTAGGTGGCGACTCTCTTTTAATAACCCTTCCTCCCTTTTTAAAAGAGTTGTCAATGTTGAAACCCAATTTCGCGAGAAAGAGGGGCGCGACATTGATCTTGGATTCTTGATTTTAATGTTGTTAATTTTGTTTGAGCTATTGGATAAGTTTATATAGGATTTATGAACTTGTTAGAATAATTAAACAGTATCTTAGGGGATAAGGTGAGTTTCAAGGTAGTTTTAGAACATTTCGGATTGAATTGAAACTGTTGGTTTTTGGGTGCGCAGTAGTGCATTGCGATCATGGAGTTAAGTCTCGCGATTGTGAAGAGTAAATGAATACTGAAGTTTTGTGCACCGCGATTGTGATGGGAGTTCCATGATCGCGGAAGAGTAGCTACAAATGAGAATTGCGATCTCATAGCGGTGCTACTACCACGTAGAGGATTTGGG
Organism: Nicotiana tomentosiformis; assembly: GCF_000390325.3. NCBI lineage: Eukaryota > Viridiplantae > Streptophyta > Magnoliopsida > Solanales > Solanaceae > Nicotiana > Nicotiana tomentosiformis. The sequence continues at coordinate 38,520,796 of NC_090816.1, read as the reverse complement.
CGAGGGGAGGAAGTGAATCGCGATCACATGGGGAGGTCCACTATCGCATAAGAGGTTATGGCAGAAAATCGCGATCACGTGAGTTGTTATGCTATCGCGGAAAAGGATCGAGGGCTGAGAATTCTGAGCATCTTGATCGCGAAGAAGGAAGGCTTCCAGAAATATTAAATGTCAAATATTGGGATTTTGAGTTTATATCTTCACTTTTGAGTTTTGGATAGCAGATCAAGACAATTTTGGAGAGGGGTTTTACCCAAATCATGAGGGTAAGTAATTCTAACTTGGTTTTAATTATATATTATAATTACTCATGGATTATTATACATAAAATAAGGATTTAAAAAGTAGAAAATATGATTTTGACTTGAAATTTAAGAGAGTGCATTTTGAGGTTTTGAACATCAATTTGGACTCAAATTTGAAAACTAATTACATATTTTGGACTTGTGGGGTTATGGGTCACCGGGATTTGGTCTTGCTTGCGAGTTTTGACCATGTAGTCCCACATTGACCTTTATTGACGTTTTGGAATTTCTTCAAAGATCGAAACTTTATTGATTAGGATTGCTTCATTTAGAATTAATTGACTTTGGTGAATGATATTTGACCAGGTTTTGGGAAATTAGAGGTCATGAACAAAAGAAAAGTCGTGATTTGGTTGAAGGTTAGCCTGAATAAGGTAAGTATCTTTCTTAACCTCGATTTGAGAAAATATATTTTCTAAAATGAAGTTACCTGCTATGTGTTTGGGAGTGATGTATATGCGAGGTAATGAACGTATATGCGGCACCAAGGTTATCATGTTTAGGTAGATTTTAGGCTTCGTTATACCTTATTTTGGTACAACCTCTACTTGTGACATGCTTTAATTAATTGTATGACTACTTGAGCTTTGCTATTCATGTCAAAGATCATGTCTAGGCTTTTGTTACTTTATTTGGACATGATGACTATTTTCATGACGAATTACATGTTGGAGCTATAGTCATACAATATACATATGCTTACATTATGCATAGAGATCATCTTTTTTACACATGCATACATCCCTCAATAATTATTTCTTTGTTCAGGTGCATCATATGCATAAATCTCTAGATATGATTCTTTTATATGGACTGAGATTATGGTACGTGAGTTGTCCATGCAGTTGAGATGGTTATGGCACAATGGTTTATGATGTGCGATTATTACGATATCGATATATTATAGCACGATAGCTATATGTGTTGGCGCTTGGATATAGATCCATCATTCGGAGTCAGGTGATTACCCATATTATATTGGGCCCTGTGACTGCAGGTGATATGTGTATTGTGTTGGAGCATGTGGGGTGTGCTAGATCATGTTGGAGCATGTGAGATATTTTTGATCATGTCGGAGCATATGTGATGTGGTAGATATTGGTTATGGTTGAGTCTCGAACATGCATTGACTAGACTCATGTAGAAATATTCAAGAATAACATTAATATATGCATATTCATGAATTTTACATATGCATGAGACTTGTTAGTGGATTCATGGACACTTGGAGAGTGTCAGATTGATGTATATGTTGAGTCTTCATCTGCATAAACATTTTAGACTTATGTAAGATCATTCATATAAATGCTACTTAAGAATTGATGTTAAGTTAGGACTTTATCATGCATAGACCCTCTACATTCATGTAAAAGTATTCGAGTAAATGTTGTGTGGTGCATATCTCTTTTGTATGGGATTCAGTGTATTTGTATATACTTTTGGCCTGTTTATTTGAAAAGGCATGCTTATTACCTTCTTCTTTAATTGAGCATTTATTATTGATATCCTTTGTTCCTAGGTTGTTTCTTGGCTATTTTTTTGTTATTGTATATTCTTATGAGCTGCATCGATTATATAAAGGGAGTATCTTTTGCCTAAACCTCGTCGCTACTTCATTGAGGTTAGTTTTGATACGTACTGAGTAAATAAGGTGGGTTGTACTCATACTACACTTTTACACCTTGTGTGCACATTTTGGAGTTGAGCTGTGATGAAAGAGCTAGCATTAAAGATGTACTAGCGTTCCAATTGTAATTTGTATTTCTATTTATGCATATTCCAAATATATGATGTAATTTTTTCACACCAACGTTGTATTTATTAATCTTAATGGCTCATAACTTGTACTATAAGTTCAAGCTTTGTTATGTATTGGTTGACTTACTTAGCGGGTTGAGTTAGGTATCATCTCGACTTGGTATGATTGGGTTGTGAAAGAGGGTTAAGGGCAAGGCAGATAGGCATTGTTCCTGTTAATATGAAGAGAATTTAAGCCAAGGGGAAGATTTGTTAATTCTATCTTGAGTTTTATGAATCCTAGTAAAATTAGATTTTCTAGTATTTTTAGAAAACTCGTAATCCATATAGGTTTGAGAACCATTGTTCTAATAGATTTTGGAACGAAAAACTTATTGTCCTTGTAGGATTGGGAAAATCTTTCAGTTATAGTTTAGGACTATTTGCAATTTATAGGGGTTGTAGCTGGGAATTATAAATTGCATTGTGTTATTCTTCTCATTCATAGTGAAAAACTCTATATGCTTTTGCCCAAGGATTAGGCTTTCGAATCTTGTTAAATCCTCGTGTTCTTTTTCTCTCTATTTGAATTTTTGTGTGTGATTGTATTTTAGTTAACCCGTGATGTTTCACAATAATATTAAATAATGACTATTTTTTAATTACATTTGAAACTGTGATTACTTTTCAATTATAGGACTAAAAAGTGGTCAACTCACACTATGTTTACTATAAATAGTAGCTTTTTCACCTCAAGAGAAGGAATGGTGTATTTGAGCTGAAGGGTTTTGCTCTTTTTTGCTTTCCCATCAACAAAAACCTTTTTAAAGCATGGTAACTCAAATATGTACAACAAGTTGAAAAGTTCCACTACAAATAAGTATTAATTGATGAATTTATATCTTCATTTACATTAAGAATTTGCATTTTATCTTGCTGTGTAATTGCATTCAGGGTGATCATTATAAAATGATTCTTCACACAGTAACGAAAGTTCAGTCGCTCGCATTTCTGATCTCTCAGAAATGATCTCTCAAACCCAGAAGTAAATTAATTAAATTATATTTACTGTTTTTGTGGATAAGACTTCTATGCCAAATGTTGGAAAATTAATGTGGTATATCAAATTAAAGTGGTGTCTTTCATTGGTTAAGAAAAATTTCCTTTCTCCACTTTATAAAGAATTGTCCTCTTTGTAGCCTAGTAAAAGCAAGAAAATAAGAATTGGGCTGCGCGCATAAGATTTGAGCCGCAAGACAAAATAAGTTTATAGATATCCCCCAACATAAAATAGACGCGGGATATAAACCAACCCACCTTTTAGAAAATCATTTTTCACATCTGCATATTTTGCGTTACCTATGAAAGACAGTATCTTTTTCCTTATAATTTTCATACAAACATTTAAATGTGTTAGGTACTCTTGTATTTCGAATACTATTATTCACTAAGAAAAAAGATACAATTTTAACCATAGTGTCACCAAGTTAAGAAAAATCGTCTTCAAACACTACCATACAATCCTCTCCTTCAGTTAGCTTGGTAAACCAAAACAAAACGGGATAAGAACAAAACGAAATGAATAATTCATATTTGCACCAATTTCTTATGGTGTGGTACAGTATATTCAGCCCCTAGCAGACTTGCACGTGCAGTACTTAATGGTTTGTGGGACTAAAACATTCATAAAAATGCTGACTTGGTATCATTTTGATTGTTTTTGTTCAACCCCTTCATAATTTATGCACAAAATACCAAAGTCTACAGGCGAAGTTAGAGCGGTTAACCAGTTTCCTGCACTCAGACACTGTTTCCTGCACTCACTAATCATGAATAGCTTTGACATATACCTTTATCCTTCACCTATTCACTAGGGTCATTTCTTGTGAAGTACGCATTCGCAATATTACGAGCTAGGAGTACTTTTCTTTTAAACATGTCGAGAGGGGATTATTTATATTCCTCTTTAAAGAAAATATAATACTTCAAAATTCTAAACTTGTTTTTGGCTATACTAAAGGTGTATATGCAGACATTGGCGAATTAATCTAGGCTTAATAATAACAATATATAGATTTTAAATTTTGAATATGTCTCTAAATGTATAAATTATACTCCTTATTCTATATGGCTAATTTAAGCTTAGAAAACGTACATATAACAGTTGTATTCTTTTGCGAAGAAGGGGGATGAGCCGGCAAATAATGCTCATTCTTTTGTATGAACAGCCTATTCTTATTAAGTGCTTGGTGGTTGTATGCTATTATGGGTATTTATTTACACTCAATTAAATTTTGGGTCCATCATTATAACTCTGGCTGCTGTATACTTCTCTAAATCATTCTATCTCCAAACTCATGACGGAGAGAAGGATAATAAAATTTTGAATTATTAACTATCATTTTTCTCGTTTTAAGTTTATTTTCTTAAAAAGAGAATTGCTCCATCACTCTCGAAAATGTTTCAAACTGATAGATCAGAATAGAGTGATATAAAAAGAAAGTAATCCAAAAACAGTTTTTATGGTAATTTGTCCAAACGAGTTATCTCTGCGATGGATCTTTTTGTATCGGAGATGATTCTTCTTACATTTCTTTTGGCTAAAAGAATTGTGTCAGTGACAACATAAACAGACATGTCTACAGACACTTCTTGTTTTTTGTCCCAGAAGTATTTATCCTTATTTTCCTTTCTTCTTTTTTTTTTGTTTGTTTGTGTTTTTGCCAATCTATGTTATGAGGCAAACTTGGACCGGAAAACCTGGATTTTCACAAAATAATTGAGTAGCAATATTTGTTCATGCAAAAACAAATACTCCCTCAGTTCCGGTTTATGTGAACCTATTTTCTTTTTGGTTCGTTCAAAAAAGAATGACTCATTTCTAAATTTGGAAACAATTTTGCTTAACTTATAATTCTACCCTTAATGAGAAGCTTTTATAACCATATAAATACTCTAGACCCCTTCTTTGACTTGTTTAGGACCCTAAATTTCAAAAGTCTTCATTTTTTGTTCACATAAATTCAAACGAATAAAGCACTGTCATAACTTAAAAGTCAAACTATCATGAACTCAGACTATTTTTCAAACTACTGCTGAAAAACATCACAGATTCCTACCCCTAACAAACTAACAAAGTCTACAAACCAACTAGTTAAGCATAGGCAAATATTACAAAAAAAAGCTGAACATTAACACTACAAATCGAAAGAGATACTATAATAAAAACACAATTGCACTAATAAACTTTGTATGTATTGTTGCAAAGTTCCTAATGGTGATTGAAAATTTATTCTAGTTAATTGAAATAAATTTTGAATCACCAATAGTGATCATGAATGAAACTTAGTTAACTCAGAGTCAGAGCTGACTACCTACCAAATAACAAACGCTAAGTGCAAACGTTTTAACAATAATTCTAGGCTTTTCTCTTCTTGTTATGCAGAGGATTAGATCCAGTGGGAACTCTCCTATTCTCGAATTTGAAATCTGGACCAACCCAAGAACTTGGAAGAGGTTGAAAGATAACTTGCTCTTTTCTCGGCGATGGACCAGAATATCGTGGTCGCTGCTGGATGGCCTGAACTCCCGGCGGAGAGGTAAAGAGGAACAAGAAGAAGAAGAAGAAGAAGAAGAAGAAGAAGAAATGCAAGAGATTCATCATGTTTGAAGAAATTTTTGAATTTATTGAATGTTGTTTATAAGTGGTAAAAATGCAGAAGGTGGTTGCACTTGGTAGATTTATATATGGTCATGGTTGCTCCATACCTTTATGTTAGGAAAATGATGAATAAATTCGTACACTCAAAAATTCTTTTCTTTAATGAGTTCTTTATTTATTCTAGTTATATGCTCCCTAGTTTCTTAGATAGGTACTTTTCTTTTCATATTTTTAAATTTAAAAATATTTTAACTTTAAACTCTTTATTTTATTCATTTTACCTTTAATGAGAAGTTTTTATAACCATACAAATGTCATGGTCTCACAAAGCTTTTACCCCTTAAACTTTTAAGACCACAAATTTCAAAAGTCTTTTTTTTTTCTTCTTAAACTCTGTGCCAAGTCAAACTACCTCATCTAAATTGAAACAGAGAGAGTATATTTTATGTTATATTTACACATGTTGGCCTAATGTAATTTTTTGTTTTTTGGGGTAGAGGAGGTAGAGACCAATGATAAGGTTTGAAATGTGAGGACAAATTTTTTTTTCTTTTTGTAATAATTTGGACCTTGATTCCTTAATTCTTTAAAAACTTAATAATTTAGAGGGAGAATTTCAAACACCTCCCCTTATGTTTCACTCTATCATACTTACCTCCCTCGTGTTTACGATATTACACTTCACTCCATTATTTTTTATTTTCTCATAACAATTCTCTTTAAACTATTTTTTCATTAATGTAAATAAAATGTCTGTCCTTTCCAATATTAAATTCTTCAATTAATTATCTCTATTAAAATATCATATTTGACAAAATTCTTTAAAAGTAAAAAATAAATAAGACAGTTATCTAAATAAGAGCTAGGAGATATCCCAAATCCCCATTTCTGATAGATACTTATCTGCTTAACGCTTGCAAGCCACTACTGTAACAACCACCTTCATCTTGCGATTGCGAATGCCCAATGTAAGAATTTGAGAACCCTAATTCTTGATGAAATATAACTTACGATTGCCCAATATAAGAATTTGGGAACAACCCTATTTCTTGATGAAATATAACTTACAATTATAAGAATTTGGGAACAACCCTAATTCTTGATGATATATAACTTATGGACGGAAGTTAGCTGAATTTTGGGAAGACTTGTAGGAGATGAAGGTTTTATAGGAATTGCCTTTCTAATTTTATTTATAAAGTTGGAGGGTGAAAATCATTTACACCCTCCAACTTTTTTTTTAATAATCAAACTCTCTGCTTTGAACCATAGACATTTTTCTCCTCTTATCCTATGCAATATCTATTTACCCTTTACATTTTCAATCCTCCGTCTATATAATACCTTTTTATATAATAAAATATTTTTTTTTTTATCACGACCCAAAATCACCACAGGCTGTGATGGCTCCTAACCCCACTTGCTAGGCAAGTCAATCATAAAATATTTCGGATAATAATAAATACAGAGTAAAAGTGTCTGAAAGTCTGATCAATCATAGATAAATACCAAAATAATATAACAAATCCCCGGAACTAATAATATTGAGTCATGAGCTATAATATAGAATAGAAGTCTGCTAATCAATATACTGTCTAAATTAATAACAGTAATGAAAGATAGAAAGATGCACCAAGGACTACGATTATGAAGCAACTCAACATCGAGTCTCAACAGCAACAACAACATCGCTCAACACTTAGTTGGGTCCGACTCTTGGATCTACACGATTAAGTGCAGAATACAGTATACACTAATCTTGTATACATCTGCCGTGTTTTCATATTAGTGAAGATATGCAAAAATCAAACACTGATCAGTTTTTATAATCAGCGTTTACGCCGTCAAGAGAGAAACATGAGAGGACAACCCTAGGGACTGGATCCTTATATAGACGTCGCACGGATAACTCACATGCTATAATCATAAAAACTGCAGGGACAACTCACGTGCTATAACAGCTCGACCTGCACAGACCAATCACATGCTATCATTCCAGTCCATATCACAGAAAGCATATGAAATACAGTTTTGCGAAGCTCCTCATTAGAAAATGGTGCTAATAACAACTGTTATCATCACCTAAACCCTTCTATTCACTCTGCTAATCACCGACGCATAACCTGGAGCTTGGCTCAAATAGATTAGAATAATAATTGAAAATCGAAGCACGAATATCATCTTTCGGAGTTATCCGATGTCCACCTTCATCTTTTAGTGCCTCTATTTGATTTCTCCTCCTACGCTCTGATGCCTGATGCCTGAGTCTGGAGGTAGTTTGATTCTTAAAGCAAAGTTACGGGTGTAAATAATTCTCACCCTATTAAATATGATATTTTGATAGAAATAATTAATTGAAAGAATTTAATACTAGAAAAAGACCAATTTATCAAACTGTATTTTATTTATATTATTAAAAAATAGTTAAAAAGAATTATTACGAAAAAATTAAAATAAGGGAGGTAAACGTAACATCGTAAACCCAGGGAAGTCAATGTGATGGAGTGAAATATAAGTGGATGTCTCCGAAATTATCCCTAATTTTTAGTTTGTTATATAAAGAGAGATATCTTTCTATATTTAAAAATAATTTAACTTTGAACTTTTTATTTTACCCTTCACAACATGATTTTATAGCCATAAAAATGATATGACATGTTTAAAATCATATTTCCCAAAAGTTCTTTATTTTGTTAAACTCGTGCTCAATCAAATCACATAAAATGAAATAGGGGAACTTATTTTTTATTTTTTGGTGCATGGTATCTTTTATTTATTTACTTAGTGACAAAGACAACAATCAAATAAAAAATTTACAATGTCAACTGACGAACTGAAACTCATAGGTCTGATCAGCACTCAGTGATTTAGTCCACATCGAACGAACTCATAATAAAGACTACAGTTCGCGATCAAGTTGTTTGTTTCTATAGCAGTTCATTTGATATGTAAAGTTGTTTAATTGATCCTGATATCCCAGAAAATAAGGCCTCCAACTCAATGTTATAGCCTTTATGCCCTCACTTCACGTAGAAAGTGGCCCATTAGTTATTAAATTGAATACAGAATCATTTATATCATTACTTATAATATATTGATGCAACGTTGGTAAACTTGAACAATCATATATGAAATTGCAATAGGTACTGCAATTTTAATCTCATTTGAAATTAGTGTGTAACTATATGCGACTAAAAATACCAGCCAGCTCACGGTATCTATCGGCATTAATTAGTTTCATAGAATCTCCAAACCAAATATTTTCTCTTCAGATTTGTATATTCAAATTTATACAACTTTCCCAAAAGAAAATACATCTGCCAGAGTTTCATTATGGGGGTCATTTTAACATGAGAAATTTAATTATTAGTATGCGATGATAGTTAAATTTTAGTTGTAATAGAGAAAAGAATAATTAAGTACACAAATAATAAGTAAATAAATAAGCATTATGGATACATGACATAGTGACAGTGCACACTTTCTTAATGAGGCGTTATATATATATATATATATATATATATATATATATATATATATATATATATATATATACACGGGCGATTAGCATACATTAGTTTTGTATTTCATTACAAGCCACTATTATCACTAGTAGCTTCCACGCTCAAGTTTTTGACAATTTGGCAATATGCATTATGTGCAGCCCTATTTAAAGCAATTAATTTTTTGCCACTAAATTTTCCCTTTCCCACAAATTTTCCATCAACAAAAACTTCAATTTCTCCTGTTTCTTCCCATTTATCAACAAGTTCAACTCTCCATCCATTTTTCTGACAAACCTCATAGAATTTTGTAACTGGATGAGTTTCCAGATTTGTTGGAGTGATCAGAGGCTGCAACAAACCTTCTACAACCTGTCCAAATTATAGCTTGTTAATATGGCTTTCTTCTATACACATAGGCATATCTAAAATTTAAAGTTAATAAACAGTGTAGTCACAACATCTACTACTATTTTTGTGACCGTAGATTTGAACTTCGTATATACAGTGTACTAGTGTTAGTGTAAACGAGTGGCGAAATCCATGTGGATTGAAGGCAAATGTGAGAAGTGAAGGGCAACATGCTTCTTTGAAGTGAATGGACAATTTACCAGAAATTCAAAAATACCAAACATATATGAATTCAGTATTATAATAATTGAATAGCAATTAAGATAACTAGTTCAAGTATCTTAATATAAAATAATGTTGACTCCTCAAAGTTGAGATTCGAAGAATTGATGGTTTCTCGTTCATATCACTTCACACATGGTTTCTCGTTCATATCACTTCACACATCATTATTTGAAACGCATAATTCATTAAAAAGTGTATGATTTCCTTATGGTGTATGACTTTAGGCAATAAGCAGTAACCCCTTGCTTCACATCACTTTATAGCATTAAGCGATGACTTTAATAACACCTGAATATGTGTGTACATGTGTTTGAGCAAATGGGGCCAAGCCTTGCATTATCCAAATAATATCGTGAAAGATGCCCAAGGGGAATATTTCTGCCTTGCAGATGAAGAAAGGAGTCAAGAGCCAGGAGCCCACATTTTTGGATTCTGTTGGGAAAATAAATATATCCCGCACAGGAATAATATTCACGATAAATAATAATAACACAAGAGAGTAACAATAATACCAAATCTTTTAACGGGGTAAAATACAATACCCGAGCGGAGTAATATTACAACTTAGTAGTGTCAAGAGACTACTACAACTTCGAAAGAAATAACACTCTTTATTTTAAAATACATCACTACAATAATATTGTCACTCACTATTTATCTCACAAACAACAATCTGTGGATTACTCTCACTGCTTTACTTCCTGCTTAGCTTTTCTTTGTTTTTGGTGTATTAAACATAGAGCGAAGCATCTCTATTTATAGGCAAATTTGCCATCAAACCAACCAATCATATTGGCTCATTCAACAATTTGCAAGCCGACCAACTTGGCTTCAGTCGCCCACCTGCTTTCTACCACTTTTTCCATCGTTTTCTTTATTTCATTTATGGGTCCCACAAATCTCCCCCTTAATTTTGAATTTTCTTGGTCATTCCAAGTCTTGATCTCAACCTCTGAAAATCTTCGAACTTGAGAGGCTTTGTAAAGATATCCGCAACTTGATCATGAGACTTCACATATTTGAGCTCGAATTCCTTCTTGGCAATGCATTCTCTAATGAAGTGATACCTTGTGTCTATATACTTGCTTCGATCATGATACACCAGATTCTTCGCGAGTGCCTTACGGATTTGTTGTCAATACAAATCTTTGTAGCTTCAATGCCAAATAGCATGACATGTACAAGATGTTGCTACTATATATTCAGCTTCACAAATCGAGAGAGTAACAATGGATTATTTTTTTGAAATCCAAGAAATAACAGAATCACCCAAGAAAAATATAAAATCAGTTGTGCCTTTTCTATCATTAATATCTCCCGCATAATCACTATCACAAAATCCCATAAGGTTGAAATCACTTGAAGAAGAATAAAATAGCCCAAAGCCAATCGTACCTTTTAGGTAACGAAGAATTCTTCTAGTGACTTTTAAATGGGTGGAGGTAGGAGCTTCCGTGAAGCGGCTTACTACTCCAACTGCAAAGAGTATATCTAGTCTGGTACAAGTCAAGTACCTCAAACTTTCTACAAGACTTTTGAAAAATGTGGGATTAACATCTTTTCCTTCATCAAACTTGGATAATTTTGTCCCACTCTCCATCGGTGTGTTCACGGGGTTGCAATCGAGCATGTTGAACTTCTTCAAGATCTCCTTCGTATAACTTTCTTGAGAGATGAAAATTCCATCCTCCATCTACTACACTTCTAGGCTCATGTAGTATAACACGAGCCCTACGTCTGTCATCTCGAACTCACGGGACATATCTTTCTTAAAAGATTCAAATAAAATTGGGTTATTACCTGTGAAAATAAGATCATCAACGTAAAGACAAACAAATAAGATATCTCCATTAGTATGAACTTTAAGGTAAAAAGCATATTCATGGAGACAACGAGTAAACGCATTGTCTTGAAAATACTTGTCGATGCAACTATTCCGTGCTCGTAGGGCTTGCTTCAATCCATATAAAGCTTTCTTCAACCGTAACACTTTATCTTTATGGTTTTTGTCCACGAAGCCCAATAGTTGTTCAACATAGACTTCTTCTTCAAGATAGCCATTCAAGAAGGCTGACTTGATGTCAAGTTGATGGATCTTCCATTTCATTTGTGCTGACAAAGAGATCAACAAATGAATTATCTCCATGCTGGCAACAGGTGCATAGACTTCTTCATAGTCAATGCCTTGCCTTTGCTTGTAGCCTTTAGCCACATCTCCATCAGCATTCTTCTTTGTCTTGTATACCTATTTTACTCTAATTGTGCGATATCCCTTGGGAAGAGTTATTAACTCCCAAATGTTGTTCTTCTCTATTGACTCGATCTCCCCCTCCATGGCTTGTCTCCACCTTTTGTCTGTAACAGCTTCATCAAAGTTTATTGGTTCACTATCAGTAAAGTGACAATATAAAAAATCAAAATTAGTAACTTCTTCCATGCCATCATAGAGCTCTTGAATGCTCATTGTCCTTTGCGGTTGCTCATTTGAATTTTGTTGAGAAGAAGGAGATGCAACATTGGTTGGAGAAGGAGGCAGAGTTGTATCCTGCACAAGTTCAACGGTTTCTGGTTCTTCTTCGTCGCCAAAGTATGGAAGAAAATCATATGATGTTTCTTCCTGAGCTTCCCAATTCCATGCCAATCTTCATCAAATTCAACATCGCGACTTACCACTACCTTGCCACTGCTTGGGTTGTATAACTTATAGCCTTTTGAACTCGTATTATAGCCAACAAACACATGCTTGACACTTCGATTGTCAAGCTTCACTCTCCCTTGATGTGACACATGAGCATAGGTTATGCTCCCAAAGATTCTCAAGTGTTTGACACTTGGCTTTCTTCCACTCCATGCTTCTTGAGGGGTTTGATCTCTAACATTCCTTGTTGGAGACCTGTTGTTCAAATAAACTGCACAAGATACAGTTTCTGCCCAAAATTTCTTGGGCATACTTTTAGCTTTTAACATACGTCTAGCCATATTAAGAATCGTTAGATTCTTTCTCTCTGCAACTCCATTTTGTTGGGGTGAATAAGGTACCGTTAGATGGCGATGAATTCCGTGAGACTAACAAAACTCATTAAATTCTTTTGAAGTGAATTCGCCGCCTCTATCGTACCTTAAAGCTTTTATTTCATAGCCATTTTCTTTTTCTACAAGTACTTTAAAATTTTTAAAAGCAGCAAAAGCTTCAGATTTTTGGTTCAAGAAATAAACCCAAGTCTTTCTACTAAAGTCATCAATGAAGAGTAGAAAGTATTTACTTTTACTAAAGGAAGGTGAATTGATTGGCCCACACACATCAGTATGAACAAGCTAGAGCGGTTTGGTTGATCTTGATATGGACTCCTTTGGAAAACTCCTCCTTGCATATTTTCCAAGAAGACAAGCTTCACACAATTGATTGGGATGGTTGATTGATAGTGTCCCATGCATATTCTTTTCTCCCATTGATTTGAGCGCTTCAAAATTCAAGTGCCCAAATCGCATGTGCCAACACCATGATTCATCTTGCACATTGGACTTCAAACACTTTGCATCAATTATTTTAAGATTCAGAGAAAATAATCTATTCTTTGCCATATGCACTTTAGCAATTAGAATTCTACCTGAATCTCTAAGCCAAAGATGTATATTTTTCATGTGGATGTCATATTTCTTTTCAAGAAGTTGGCCCAAACTAAAAATATTACTTTTTAATTTTGGCACATAATAAACATCTTGAATTAGCTTGTAACTACCATCTTTACAGGAGATCATAATCGTACATATCCCTTCGATTTGAATCTTTGAGGCATCTCCAAAGGACACATCACCGCTCACCGTGTTATTTATCTCCACAAATTTTTCTTTGCATCTACACGTATGATTGCTTGCTCCATTGTTCAAATACCACGAGCTGCAATCATCCTTGTCTTCTTCTTTGAGTGCCATCAACAACGTTGACTCGTATTCTTCTTTCTTGTCGTCAACAAGGTTAACTTTTTCTTCAACATTGCTACGACATTCCCAAGAGTAATGGCCAAAATTATGACAATTATAACACTCAATTTTTGATTTGTCATACCTTTGTCCATTATTTTCTAGGTAGTAGCCACGTCATCTTCCTCCTTTATGTCCATGATTACGACCTCTGAATATCTGGTGGATTTTAACTTCATTGTTGAAGTTGTTACCGTTACTTCTTCCTCTTCCATGACTGCCACGGCCTCGTCCTCGTCCATTCACTCGATAGCTCTTTTTACCTCCATAATCCTTGAAGGATGCCTGAGTTTTAAGAAGTTGCTCCAATGGCACTTCTTGTCTACTTTTGATCTTTTCTTCGTGGGCCTGTAAAGAACCCTCCAATTACTCTACCATCATAGAGTATAAATCTTTAGACTCCTTAATAGCACACACCACAAAATCAAATTTAGGTGTTAAAGTGCGAAGGATCTTTTTTACAATACGGACATCTTCTATGTCCTTCCCGTATCTTCTTAGTTGATTTACAACAGCCTTCACTTTTGAATAATAATCAGCCCTTAGAGTTTGAAGTTTTACCTTCCTCACCTTGTCAACTCCTTGAAGAGAATTTTGTAAAATCCCCCAAGCTTTCTTTGAGGTAGTATCATCTGCCACCTTTTCAAACATGGCATCATCCAAACATTGGTGGATGAGCGTGAGGGCTTGTTGATCCTTCTTCCTCGTCTTTAGCAAGACCTCTTTTTCATTTTAAGACAGAGTTTCCTTGTCTATGATTTCCCATACATCTTGAGAGCCAAGAATGGCTTTCATACGTAGACACCATTTCTCATAATTATCTTTTGTGAGACGGGGGTACTGAAAAGACAGCATACCATTATTTTTCATGGCTATGATACCATGTGGTTGGGAAAATAAATATATCCCGCCCAAGAATAATATCCACGATAAATAATAATAACACAAGAGAGTAATAATAATACCAAATCTTTTAACGGGATAAAATATAATACCCGAGCGGAGTAATATTACCACTATAATATTACAACTTAGTAGTGTCAAGAGACTACTACAACTTCGAAGGAAATAACACTCTTTATTTTAAAATACCCCACTTCAATAATTTTATCACTCACTATTTATCTTACAAACAACAATCTGTGGATTACTTTCACTGCTTTGCTTTTTGCTTAGCTTTTCTTTGTTTTTGGTGTATTAAACATAGAGGGAAGCCTCTCTATTTATAGGCAAATTTGCCAACAAACCAACCAATCATATTGGCTTATGCAAATTGTTCAGCCGCCCAACTTGGCTTCAGCCGCCCACCTGCTTTCTGCCACTTTTTCCATCGTTTTCTTTATTTCATTTATGGGTCCACAGATTCCCTTTGTGTTTAGGATATCGAGAAGTCTTCTAGTCCTATCCGTATGACCGTGAAGAAGCTCTTGTGGAATATGAAGATGTGATGCCGCAGGAACTTCCAAAGCGCTAGTCGCCGAGAAGGACTGTAGATCACGAGATTGAATGGGTGTCGGGTGCGAAGCCACCTGCCGTGTGCCATATAGAATGTCACATCCCCAGCTCACGGAGCTTTAGAGACAGTTGACGGAAATGCTTGATTCAGAAATTATTGTGCCATCAAATTCTCCATATGATTCGCCAATTTTGTTCCGTAAGAAACATGATGGTACCCTAAGGCTCTGTGTTGATTGTCGGGTCCTGAATAAGATTACGATGAAGAATAAGTACCATATCCTACTGATGGAAGACCTGTTCGATAGACTGGGGAGTGCAATTGTGTTTACCAAGATTGATCTGAAGATAGAACATTGGCAAGTGAGGATTGTTGAGGGTGATGAACATAAAATGACATGCGTGACACGGTATGGGTCGTTTGACTTCTTGGTCATGCCATTTGGCTTGATGAGTGCTCCCCTATATTTTGCACCATAATGAATCAAGTCTTTCGGGAATATATAGACGAGTTTGTGGTGGTCTACCTGAATGCTATTATAGTACATAGAAGGACATTGCCGGAGCACCTTGATTATTTGCGGATGGTCCTAGCTCAACTAACGGAGCATGAATTGTATTTGAAGCTTTTTAACTACTCATTTGCCTAAAACGCAAAACTAGATTAATTTTCTTAGTCATGTCATTAAGAAGGGGCAGATCAAGATGGACCAGTAGAAGGTCCAGGCTATCATGGACTAGCCGTTATCTAAGGATATCCATGCCCTGAGGGTGTTCCTTGGCCTATGCAACTTCTATCACCGGTTCGTGAGGAACTACTCCCTCATTGTTGCGCTGCTGAAAAAGCTCTTAAAGAAGGCCACATCTTGGGATTGGTATCCCAAGCGGCAATAGGCCTTTGATGCTTTGAAAATGGCTACGTTTAGCAGTCTGGTACTGACCCTTCCTAATTTAACCAGTCCTTTAAGCGGAGTTTTGCTGCACAATGGCCATCCCGTTGCTTACGAAAGTCAAAAGCTGAAGGATGTTGAGCGGTGCTATGTCACAAACGAGAAAGTGTTGCTGGCTGTCATCCATTATCTATGCATTTAGAGGCACTACTTGTTGGGTACCCCATTCATTGTGAAGAAGGACAACACAACTATCAGTCAGTTTATGACCCAACCAAAGTTTAACGGTCGACAGGCTAGATGGCAGGAACGTCTCACCGATTATAAATTTAATTTGGAGTACAAAAGTGAAAAAACCAACCAAGTTGCTGATGTATTAAGTGGGAGAGTAGACTTAGCATCGGTGTGCCTACTCATCACCCTCAAGGAAGCGAAGTGGCCACTATTATAAAGGATCAGATATGCGAGCTACTTAGCAAAGACCCTACTGCCTAGTATTTGATCAGCCTTGCGGATCATGGCAAGACTCGACAGTTCTACATGGATGATGAGTTTCTTAGAGCAAAAGGGAACCACCTCTATGTTCTTAGAGAGGTGATCTATGGAGAATCATTCTGAAGAAGTGTCACGATACTTTTTGGCGGGCCACCCTAGAGAGGAACTGACTATGATGATGCTGCGTCGTGCTTATTATTGGATGGAAGATGATGTTGCTCAATATATGAGGACTTGATTGGTGTGTTAGAAAGACAAGTCCAATCACTTGACCAAGCGAGCCTTTTGGAGCCCTTGCCTGTCCCAAAGAGGCCTTTGGGAAAGTGTCTCATTAGATTTCAATACCGACTTGCCAAGATGAGAGATCTCACTACTATTCTTGTCGTGGTGGATCGATTTTCTAAATATGATACTTTTATTGTGGCCCCAAAGTATGTATCTTCTGAAGAGATGGCTCGATTCTTCTTTACTCATATTGTGAAATATTGGGGGATGCCTAGAGATATTATTAGTGATCGTGATTCTCGCTTTATTAGCAACTTTTAGACCAAGATCTTCAAATATCTCGGCTCCATGTTGAGCCATAGTTCGAGTTTCCATCCCCAATCTAACGACCAGACAGAACATTTTAATGGCATGTTGGAGGAGTACCTTCGACACTTTGTTATTGGCTCGCCGACAAATTGGGTGAAGGTCTTGGATGCTGCTCAATTGTATTTCAATGCCCAAAATAGCTTGAGTACCAACAATAACACTTTTAAAATTGTTACCGGTATCAATCACTCCTCTAATAGCAGATTCCCCAAATGTATCAAAATCTCCTAGAGCTGCCAGCTTCTCGAAGGAATGGAAGCAAAACCTGGAGATATAGGGAAGCTATCTTAAGAAAGCCCATAAGCGGAGAAGAAGTATGCTAATCAGAATTGCCACTTCATGAAAAATCCAAGTTGGGGGACAAAGTGATGGTGAAAATACCAAAGCAATACCTGTTTGTGGGGACTAACAACCCTCGCCTATTGCAAAAATATGTTGGACTTTTGTCCATTGCGAATCGCATTAAGAAGGTGGCATACTGTATTGATATCCCATCTTGATGAAAGATCCACCTTGTTTTCCATATTAGTTTACTGAAACCTTTCAGGAAGACAAGGATGATTCCTCGAGGAGCCAGTTCACTATACCTGCTATCCGAGAAAACAAATCAGCCGAGTAGAGAGTTGTCGAAGCTATACTTGATGATCAGATGATTCATGCCTAACAAAAAGATCACTAGGAATTCCTGATGAAATAGAGAGGATGTGATGCCGAGGAGAACACATGGGAGAGGTTAAAAGACCTCAGCAATCAAGGACATGATCGATGACTATCTTGCAAGGAAAGCGCCGAAGACATCGCCAAATCAGGTGGGGGAGAATGTCATGGACTGCTTTCCAGCCTTGCCCCATGACCCCTTGACTGTGACCCATGACTCCCAGTCAAGACTCCCAGCACCAAGTGTCAGGGATGACCCTGTGGTCTTATCTGCACCAAGCAACAAGTGCGTCGGTGCCTATATTTTTTGACTAGTAGCCCCCACCCATGCCCAGCAGTAGGTAATGCCCACAAGTGCCCGTCAGCAGAGAGTGCCCTCAGTGTTTGCCCGCAGCCAGTGCCCGCGCGCCCATGCCCTTCATGCAGCACATACTGATTGATGTTATTAAAAAGGACGCCGCCCCTATAAGTGCCACACACTGGACCAGATTTCCCTTTGTATAAGTCTAGGTCCTTTTTCATGTAAGTATAGTAGTTTTACTTCTTGTATTTTAATTATAATATTCTAGCTTATTTATTTCTTCTCATGTAAATTAGGTTTTTTATTTTTAAGACATATATAAGGGATGTATAGTCGGTGAAGTTTTCTAGAAATTGGGAGAAAAAACGAAGAATTTCGAATCTAAAAAAAAAAAAAGATCTTTTTTTTCCCCTACAAGCAATCAAATCTATGTACTGGTGTTTCCTCCCCATGGGCACCACGTTAGCTTTCTTGTAATCGTTGTTCTCTGTTAATGTAAGCAAGCTTTCGTTCAATTCTCTTTTCAATTCTAGTTGCAAATTGTGATCTTGGCATTGGCTTTTCCGCACTGCACTAACAGTTTAGTCTAGCACACGGAGGGGGCCTTCGGTTGGCGGAAAGTAATCACACGAAAATTGATTGCTTTACCTTACGTTGCTCTTCCCAGACATCTTAGATAGCGCCGCATAACAGTATGTATGTATGCAAGTAATATAAAGTCGAGTAAGTACGGACATGCATGTACATCGGCTTTCATAATACTACACCACCCCTAGCTATACTGTTAATCCACAAATAAATATGAGAAAACTACCCTCTATAGCCCCTCAAAATTTTAATAGCCCATGTTTTTTCCACTGACATGAAATGGCCCCTCGGCCCAAACTTATTGCATCTAATAGCCCAAAATATCTATTTTGTATATTTTTTGTATAGTGACAGTCTGTTTTGTATATATTTTGTACATTGACAGTCTATTTTATATATATTTTGTATAGTAACAGTCTATTTGGTATATATTTTGTATAGTGACAGTCTATTTTGTATAAATTTTGTATAGTGACATTCTATTTAGTATATTTTTTTGTATAATGACAGTTTATTTTTGTATATGTTTTGTATAGTGACAGTCTATTGTATATAAATTATATAGTGACAGTCTATTTTGTATAATTTTTTTATAGTGATAGTCTATTTTGTGTATATTTTATAATATACCAATATTCAAATCTATTTTCACCGAAACAAATACATAAATATCCATATAAATATATACTAATGGTGGGCCTGAAATTATGATTCCCATCCAAATCAACTAATGACATACATGTGGAAATGAAAATTTATTTGGTGAAAACCAAAGGATTTCCCTAGCAAAGAAAATTAGCCCAGAAAAAAAAAAACTAGGCAATAACAGAGAGCTTGGGTTTTTTATTCAAATGGTGGTTGCCCCTCTCTCTTTAGCTAATGATTTTCCATTTCCACTTTTAAAACAAATTCAACAGCCCTTGAATTCTTGAAAATACGTGTTTCTTCCCGTTTGAGGCTTTGGAGATGTTAACACCCTTCTTAGAAGGTGGTTAAATTCTCTACAGTGCTCTTTAGCTGTAAATATTTGGTTGTGTATGATAATACTTTACAGTTTTAACCAAAAAAAAAAAGTGAGCTTAAGACATACATTTTTATGCAGCCACCTAAACATCCATTTACAGTTGGCATATCCTTTCTTTGTAAATTTGCAAGGTCATTTAATCAAATTACCCCAAAAATAAGTATTTTAGTACCGTATTAAAATTTTAAAATATATTATTAAATTATTTTTTATAATGTAAAAGTAATAAATTTACCTAAGAATCACATTGAAATGCACTAAATATTTCTTTGCAATAAAAAAATAACTAAACAAATTTTTGTCATGAAAAATAATTTCGTGACTTTGAAGCATTAAGACAAAGTTGAGCAAAGATGTTTTAGACATTATCTTATTTAATTTCGTTGTAGAAAATTACAAGAAGGTCTAATTCATTCTTTGTTGGATAAATTTATATAATTGAACCGCCTGGCGAAGGTAGGTCTAATTCCGAGAAATGGCGGAGGAGGAGGAAGAGAGAGCAGTACTGGAAAGGGAGCTGGAGCTTCAATTGGAAGAGCAGAAAGCAGTACTTTTGGGCTAGCCACTAGAATTACTTTTGGGCTATAAAATGTGTATTTTAATTTTGGGCTACTGAATGTTATAGGTTTGGCCCGAGTGGCTATAAATGATACTTGCTCAATAAATATAAACATTCAAAGTGAAGCAACAAAGCACCTGCCAAGTTGTATCCATGGAGAAATCGCAATCAATATAAATGGCACCAATGAGTGATTCAACTATATCAGCCAGCACCTTTGGGGGATCAATGAGGCCTGTTGAATGCAAAGGATACTCTAAAGTTGCATCTCTGAATTCTTCCACCTATAGAAATAGTAAACTTGTAAGCAAACTTATATCAACCAGTGGTGGATGTACAGGTTCAGCAGCAATATGTTTACTACTTTTTTGCATATATATATATATATATATATATATATATATATATATATATATATATATATATATAGAGAAAGCGTAAAACAGTAGGGAGTGCAATGGTACAAATGAAAGAGACAAAGTCAGAATTTGAAGTTTATAGTTATTGTTACCAAATTCGCAGTTCGTTTATCTAATGAGTTCGTAATTAAATATTTATACATATTTAATTAAGTTTTTAATATAAATATAAGATTTAAGCAAAAACTACTGGATTTCTAACCCACAACTAATATTTCTAGCTCCGCCCCTGCGGATGACACTACTCTAGACCGACTGACATACATATGTCGTGATAGTACTTACTCCCTCCGTTTCAATTTATGTGAACCCATTTGACTGGACATGGAATTTAAGAAAAGAGAGAAAACTTTTGAATTTGTGGTGTAAAATGAGGCAAATATATTTTGTGTGACTATAAATCATTGCATAAAGGTAAATTGTTTCCAAATAAGGAAAGTGGTCATTCTTTTTGGCACGGACTAAAAAGGAAATGGTTCACATAAATTGAAACGGAGGGAGTATTATTTTAGTGAGTAGCGGATGATATCAAAGAACACGGACTTTTACAATTCAGGCATAAAGATACACTACAGATGGCAGTTATTATGTTTTTCACCAGTCATAAAGTCATCCAGAAAGTTTTTCATCTACAGCAGATCAAGATTATAAAGCACGTATTCAGTTTACTGAAAAATTGAAAATGGATGGAAACAAAATGCATGTGCTATTGGAATTAAAAACGTTTGAGGTCATTAAAATTTAATCCAACCAGCTATACTGAAACATTGGGCAAGTTTTAAATTCATTCGTGCCTACCTAGTTTTTTCTATCAGTTCTGACAAATACTTTATCTTTATGATTCTTGAAACTTTGAGATAATACATATTTTCCTCATGGACTTGTCCGGTTTCTCTAGAACGACATTAAAGTTTAGACCGCGTCAAGAAGTAGAATATAAAAGATTTCCACCATTTTCGGCCTATGGACCAAAAAAACCAAGATTTTTGTTACTTATGGCATTTAGTATTAAATACTTCATGGAAACTAATACCAAAAAGAAACCCTTGGAATCGAAATGTCTATCGCGAAGTTTATCAACCCAAAATCAATTTATAAGATTAACACTAAATATCACGTTAAATAGGTAACTCATTAGTGAAAAATGTCACTGAACAATGTACAGCTATAATATTCTTTTTGCTCTTTACTTCCTTACCCAATCTTCTCCTCTCCACCATAAAAAAGAGTTATTACCTTTTTATCAGTTACAAATAATAAATGCAATTCAAAACATTTTTTTTAATATAACAAATACTAGTAGACGCAACCTAAAATTTTCAATTTTCATTCATACTTTTTTCTCTTTTTTTACTCAATATTTTGAAACAACAAATAAAAAGACCAAACCAGATCAAAGATTTTCATTACTAAGTAATAGGTCTCAATAAGTAATAGATTGAGACTTCGAGTCATGGTGGAGGTTAAGTGGAAACACTAGATGATGGGGTGGGGTGTGATGAATAGAAAATGTTATTCTCTCCGTCTCAATTTGTATGGAGTTGTTAGGATTTTGAGAGTCAAAATAATTCTATTATTTAATTTTTAAATATATAAATTTTATTTTTTAAAACTTAAACATCCTATGTTTAAATACATGATCAATAGTAAGAAGTTCAAATCTCGGAAAACAAAAAGTATCACAAAATACTTTTTTCTTCTTCTTCTTATTTTTCAAAATTTTGAAACAACAAATAAAAAGAATAAAGCATGGACTCACGGACATAAAACAAAATAACAGCACTTACTTGTCCCTTAAGTAGAGGTTTCTTGTGGCGTAAATATTTATGAAAGTCGTATTTGACGGCTACCCTAGCGAGTTTTTCTGTATCAACGTTGGCGGCTCGCAGCCGTGTCAACTTTCCCGGAGGCAGATCAGGGTGAAGAAAGTAATGCTCTTTTGCTATTAGCAGATTTAGCACAGAGTCGCCCACGTATTCAAGCCTTTCGTATGAATCACAGCAGTTTTGTTGGAAAGAAGAATGCGTAAAAGCTTGATATAGCAAATTAGAATTCTTGAATTTGTACCCTATGATCTCTTCTACTTCTTCCACATATCTCTCCCATGACTGAAGGAGATGAGCAGTTTCGTCCTCTTGGAATAATGAAGTTAGAGAGACTTGTTCTAATTTCTCTTCCATGGCTTTTTTCACAAAGAGGGAAGGTTTTCAGGAGATGGTTTATATATTTAAGGTGAGAATGGCCTAGAAGTCGGCACGATGAAATAGATATTAACTATTGTTCAGAGCAAGGAATTTTCTTTTTATAAGAAAACGTTTGATGACAAAATAGCTAATACAGCTTAGAAGAAGATGTTGATGGCGTGTAGAATGACGCCCTAGGTTTTCTATTTTAAGAAAAAACAATGTGATTCCAGCGATGATGTGGTCATAGGGTAACAATTTCCCGCACCCGTCATCGTTTCCAATTTTGATGAACTTATTTCATTTTTCGTTCGTTTAAAAAAGAATGACTCCCTTCTAAATTTGAAAACAATTTAGCTTAAACTTCCAATTTTGCCCTTAATGAGAAGCTTTAATAACCACATAAATATTATGGACCCCTTTCTGCAAATTTCAAAAGTCTTTATTTTTTCTCAATCAAACAAGTTCACATAAATTGGAACGGATAGAGTATTATTTTATTATGGTCAAGTCAAACATTAAGGTTACTCCATCCGATCCACTTTAATTGATTTTTTGGTTATTTTCACACATATTAAGGAATTCAACTTTTAGCATTAATTAACAAAGAAATTGACCATATTAACCTTAATTTGTTTATTGAAAATATAACAAATACTCCTAGGCTCTTTACTTCAAGTGCAACTTTGAAAAAAAGAAGTTAACTCCTTGATATCTAAAAAAATTAAATAT
Source organism: Nicotiana tomentosiformis (assembly GCF_000390325.3). Lineage (NCBI taxonomy): Eukaryota > Viridiplantae > Streptophyta > Magnoliopsida > Solanales > Solanaceae > Nicotiana > Nicotiana tomentosiformis. The sequence goes on along the minus strand of NC_090816.1, from coordinate 38,497,076 downwards.
TATGGACCACAAAAAAGGATCAAAAAATCAATTAAAGTGGACCGAATGGACTATAATTTAACAATTTAGAGAGGGACCTATTACATAGTTGAAGACAATTTACTTTCTACGGAAATATAGATAATTACGTATAGACTATTTATAATTGTTATTGACAAAGCAATAAATCGTCTGTATTTGTAGCTTTGCGGAACCACCTTATGGGAAGCGGTGTTACGTGACACCGCTTCATCGGAAAGTTTTACTATATGGGTATATACAGATATAAGTGATAAGTGGAGATTTTGACTACTTATTAGCACCTTTTTTGCTTTCGTTTTAGTCCAAAAGTGCTTAATTGTGTTCCCGAAAACTGATAATTATGCTTAATTGCAGGATTATTGAAAGATGAGCTCCAAAGATGAAATCCACTTCAAGAAGGAGTAATCTGAACTTAAGGATAAAAACAGCACAAAAGCTCAAAGTGCTGTCCGCAGAATACCATCTGCCGCCGCAGGTCATGAAGCAATTCCATGAGAAAAGGTTGCAAGATACAGACCGCATATGAAATTGTGCGGCCGTAGAAATTGGGTAAAAGCCAAAGTTCAGAGAACATGCATCTCAAGTTCAACAAGAGTGTGGACCGCACAATTATTGTGTGGCTGCAAAAGAGCATGATGCGGCCGCAACCACATTTGTGCGGACCGCAGAAGAGCATGGTGCGGCCGTAGACATATTTGTGCTGTCTGCAGAAAGAAAGAAGTGCGGCCTCAATTCAGAATTGTGCGGCCGTAGGTTTCCAATCCTGTCAGGCTGAAGCAAAGTGCGGACCGCACATGGAATTGTGCGGCTGCATAACCTCCGAAACGGCATTTTTGTCCGAAAATTTCAACACTGTATAAATAGAAGAGTTTCACTTTTTAGGTCAAGTTTTGACATCAGCTGCTACAGTAGACGGTTTCTTGTACTTTTTTTAGTAGTTTTTGCTATTTTGAGCTTTTTGAATATTGATTTCATTATTTTAATTATCAATATAGGTTTAATTATCATTTCTTCTTATATTTATTCTATCTTAAGCATTAAGCATGAGTAGTTAGATTTTTACTAGGGTTGTGACCCAACCCTAGAGTGTAATCTTAATGGGTGTTTAATTTATTGCTTGTTTATAGTTGGGTGTTTATTATTTAGCCTTGTTCTTGCTTTTAATTGTAGAACTAATGGTTATAAACATTAGTTCATGCCTATTTGACTTGGTCTCTACTTGAGAAAGAGAGACTTAGTCTAGAAAAACTTGGCTAACAAGAAATTGGGTAAATCGAGAGATTGATAGTCCCAATTAATGGGTTGAACCTAGAGATAGTAAAACCCGACTTGAACCTTGTCTCAACTGTTTTGTTCAATACCTATTTGGACTTGAGAAAGCCAAATTGGGCAAAATCACTCTCTGACCGAGAGGTATTGAGTGGGTACTCGAGTGTTGATAGCTATAATACACCCCGACCAATAAAATAAACTTTAAAGTTTACAACCCTTTAGGCAAACACCTAGGTGAAGGTCATAGCCCTAGGCCTTTTATATTATTTGAAAAACAACAACAAAAATAATTTCCTAGTTTCAATTCTTAGTTTGTAATTTTAGCTTAAATTAATCTAGAAATAACCCAAGTTTGTGGAAGTGCAATTTGAGATATTTCAAGCTCATACACTATAATATATACCCCTAAGTCCCATTCATTGCTCCCTGTAAAAAATCGACCCTGGCTCCTTGTTGGGTATTACTATTGCATCGACCATTTCATAACCTTAAATAGAGGTGTGACTTGGACGAGACCAATAAGCAAAATGAATAGTTCGTATAAAAATGTATAAGTGACACCTCTTAAGCGAACAGCTCAGTAGTCTTCTGGTTAACCGTTACAATTCTCTATTCAAGGTCGGGAGTTCGAATCCAAATAGCAGGTATAAACTTTTTATCATTTTTAAAACTTTACTTACTATACTCTAATGATGTATTAGTGAGGCTTTGTAAGGCCCCGTAAATTTTCGGCAAGTAATTTAAGGTTCTGTGGCGCCTATGTAGGCTAATGTATTGTATTTTCAGACTTTTTGGGTTGAACAGTTCATTGGGGAGTTGAATCATTTCGACCTCGCGTCGCCCAGCTCATAGCGCGCTAGACCATGCTATATCCCTCGCGAAGCCTGGTCTGTAGTACGCTAGACCGTGCTATATCCCTCGCGAAGCCTGGCCGGAGTGTGCCTAGCCTGGTCTGAAGCCCGGTCCGTATTTCGGAGGATCTATTCTTTTATCTTTATAACCTGACCCTATCTCGATAAATAGACATAAGGGACCATTCTTTAAGGGAATATCTGATATTTTTAGAGAGAGAAAGTGCCCTAGAGTTAGAAGAGAAATCCCTAAGCTAATTATTCATCAAAATCTTGCTCAAGCCTTGAAATTCAACAAAAAAGCTCACAAGGTCTTCATATAAGAGGTAAGGTTCCATACCATAGTTTTCAATTTTGAATTTGGGTAGAAGATGATTTATTAGGAGCATGATTCTTGGGTGTGAGAGTATTATTTATACATGCATGTACCAATAAGGTTTGTGGGAAGATTGTTGAGCTCAAATGGGTAAAGATTGGGTTGTGGGATGAAGGAATACACCCTAGAAGAACCTTGCAATTATGATGCATACCTAGTGTTTGATAAAATGCTCAGATGAGCTGAAACCATGAATATCTTCCTAATTTGTGTTCAATTTTTTTATGTTTCTAAATAGATCGAAGTCGCTAGGATTTTCAGAATATTGTAGTAATCTAAAGCAAGCTCAAGAGAGGTACGTTGGCTAAACTACTCTCTTAGAATTGAATTCCATGATGTTCCCGTAAGTTTCAAATATGGTTGGCTCAAGTTCCTTATTCCCATGTTCTGAGTTGTTCCCAATAAATTCGATTGTCCTGAGTAAACAAAGTGTCGAGAATTATGTATTTAAAATGTGTTCCGAATATTCCTATCACATTATGTTATCCTTCGGGAATGTGTCCAAGAATGATATGTATATTAAAATATTATGGCTTTGAGTCGTGTTTCAAATAAAAGTTATGATATCAAATTGTGGGAGAAAAACTCGATGTGATTAAGACTCTTAATTGCTCATAAGTATACCTAAAGTCTTGATTTGAAATACCTTGTTGTTGATAATCTATAAAGATGCTGGAAAGTGAAAGAAGTGGGTTGAAGATGTAATGTATGGCCACCGTGCCGATAATGAAAGTTATACTTATGGCTAATAGTGCCAATTAAATGAAAGGATGTGAGAAAGGTTATGAAATTAGCCTTGGTTCAACTGTTCCAAATGGACCTCGAAAATAGATTTGCCTAAAATCTTATGTCCTCAAGTCGTGCCCCAATGTGGCTGTTTTAACTAATACTATGCTTTGTAAGTATTTCCAATGTGTTTTAAGCTTTTACATATTCATGAGTTGAAATTGTGTATTGCCCTTTTGGGGAAAAGTATTTCAAGAATAAATGATGTGTTACTCGTTTTTGATTTTAACTTGTGCTTCGATTGCCAATCATTTTACTCCATTTCTTGAAAAGAAATCCATTGTGTTTGAAGTCTTCATTACTAATGAACCTAAAGTTGTGATTTCCGGAATATTCTATTTGTTGATATTTTTTATGATGATTCATGAAAAGAAAGAAATAAAAGTGTGGAATATGAAATACGGTCATTGTGCCATGAATGAAGAATTATATGTATGGCCAAGAGAGCCAATGAAATAATGATGTTGTAAGTGGTTGAAAGTATGAATGAGGCTATATACGGTATGAAATGTTATGAGGTAAATGCATTTGTATTGATGTTTCCTTTGTATGCAAATCAAAAATATTTTTGGGAGTATCGTTAGTCACCGAGGAAGGGTAGGTAATAACCTAATCCCGAAACTACACGTGCCGGTATAGAAGTGATTGAGGGGTAAATCCCCGTATTGATATGATAAAATTATTCCCCTTAATTGGGATGAGATTGATGTGATGATATTATTCTCCTTATTTGGGATGAGATGATTGCTAGAAAAGGGTAATGTCGATCCACACGGCATTGTGGTAAGACGGCCTAGCCACACACATGGTGGTGATTGTGCTTGAGATTTTAATTGAGATAATGATTGAAATTTGTGATAGTAATTGTGATTGTGGTTGATATCTTCGGGTGAGATGTCCTAGACGATCGGGCCATGATCGGACTCCGTATAAAATATACGGTGGTATATCTATATCAGTACTAAAGATCTCCCAACCAAAAATAATATTATCTTCGTATTTTGGAAATTATTGTGTTTTAATTTGGCATTTGGATATCATTGATTGTTGATTGTTGTTTCAATGGTTTTCCCTTTCTTACATTGGCATTCTATTTCAAAAGAGGACAGTTATCTTTACATACTAGTACTATTCCATATGTACTAACGTCCATTTTGCCGGGGGCATTGCATCTTCAATGGATGCAGGTGGTTCATCAGCGGGCAGCTTTGGTCCTTGTTAGCAGTTACTCCCTTTTCGGCAGGTTTTGGTGAGCCCTACTCTATTCCGGGCCTGATGTCATTTGATATTGTACATTGTGTTTTAAGGTATAGTCGGGGTCTTGTTACCGGCACTTCCATACTACTCTTTTGTTGTACTTAGAGGCTTCGTAGACAGGTGGTGGGTGGTGTTTAATATTGGGAATTGAACTAGAAGTGTTGGTTTTTGGCAAACATATTTTTGTTTTCATTATATCTATAAACTCGCAATATTTTGGAAATCGTAAATGAATTTCTTTTGAGAAATGGGAAAAGAATGGGGAACATTTCACTCTCCTCATGTATATCTCTTGATATTGATTTTATATTGTTCATGGGTAAGATTGGATAGACGGTATCAAGTAGGTTTGCTCGACTGGATTATCTCGGTTGAGAGTCGGTCGCGCTACCCGAGGTCGGGGCGTGACAGGCTTGAACCACCGACCAATAACAAAAAATAAAAACTCATCGTAGAGGGTTGTAGTAATATTTTGATGTCTTTTTTGCATTATGATGTCATTATAGTAATTTGTTTTTTTTACCTATAAAAAAAATGTGACACCGCTTATAAAAATTTCTACGGACGGCCGTACGCCACTGGTAGCTTGACCATATATGATCAAGTTTGGTTCAAAATTAAAATAAAAGCTAGCTAGAGTTCTTTGCTTCGAGGGAGGAGACCTTCAATAATTTGTTTGTGGATTCGAAAATTCCTACGGTTAGTCAATCTAGTGCAAAACAAATACTCATCTCATTGTAATTAATTATATTAATTATAGGATGTCTTACAATAAATAAATATTCAACATGTCTGACGAGAAAAAATAGAAGTGAAATTCATTTCATCTTTCAATTCTGCTTTAAAATTTAAGCATCTTCTCCAATAATAATTAATATTTTATCCTCTTATCTCATGATTTGGATATGGAAAAGATATAGATAGACATCTCTCTTTAGAAGAAGAATGCTTACTTGCAGCTTGGTATATGTACCACATCTTTTTTCTTATTACCTATCCTATTTTACATTGAGTTAATTAATTCAATCTTTCCAGAGGTCTATCTTTATTCTATTTCCTCTTTCTCCACCACTATTCGTAGAATACTTCCAGCCCAAAAAAATAAAATAAAAAAGAAATAAACATAAACATAAACATAATATTATATATAGTTTAGATTCAGAGTATTTGACGTTTTAAAATGGAAAACCTGCATTATCTTTGAATCCATCCTGAAACCGAAGAGACAAGCAAAGATGATTAGTTTTATTACACTTGTTCTTTTTCCCTTCTTCAGGTGGCCTGGAAAAGTAAAAAAATAACTAGAAGAGAAGTGCAGAAGGAAAATGTATGTTAATTGGCAAGTTTCTAGAAAGTTAAAAGTGCTTATTTTTAACTAAAAAAAATATTTATTTTAGAGAGTTAAGGTGTTTGCCAAGTTTTATGAAAAAAATTAATGATTTTGAATAGTAACAAAAGCTATCTTTTAGATGCTGAAAAAAATAATTTTTTCCAAAACACTCTTAGAACTTGCGAAACACAAATTGATGTTCTGATATTGACAAAAGTGCTTTTCAAGAACTACTATGAATAGCACTTTTATATAAAAAAATAATTTTTAAAATAAGCAGACTTTAAGAGTTTGACAAAAAAAAAGCTATAAGTATATGTTCATCTTGCGTGTCAATTTGGCATAGATTAAGGCCTCGTCCGTTTGCATTTAATGGAGGTCAGAATTTTAATAGTTCAGATCTCATACATTAAGTCCGTTTATTTTTTTAAGTATGAATCTTAATTATTCAGATCTTAATCATTAAGTGTGTTTATTTTTTTTTATTTCACTACCACTTAATGTATTTGAAAAAGTCAAAATGATTAAGATCTATAGCAAAGAGTTAATTTCATTAAGATGTTATCATCAACATTCGACCGTCGCCACCGCCTACAATTATATATTACCACCACGCACCACTCCACTATCCGCAACTATTGTCGTCACCACCAACTATTATAAACTACCATCACCCCACTATTATCGACTACCACCATCTACCACCCCCATCATTATCAACTACCAATATCCGCACCAACATCATCCTTAACTACCCACTCATATACCTCAACTACCACCATCAACCCCCACCACCACCATCATCAACCATAGCCGTCATCATCCGCCATTATATACTATCACCAACCACCACCACCTTTCTCAATCACAACCATCACCATCACCACCACCCACTACTATCAACTACCACCACCCACCATCCACCATCCTCAACCATAAATCGCCACCACTAGCTACTATCCAGAATCACTACTATCAATCAAAACGATGACCAATCAGCGCCTCCAGTCTGCATCCACAAACGCCATTGTTACCCAACCCCCACCAACTACCATTTTATATATTTTTTTAAAAAATATTTATTAATAAAATATTAGATTAATTAGTATTTTATTTTTTATTTGAATTTTATATTTATTCACTTTTAAATAAGGATAAATTTTATATATTCAGATGGTAAAAATATAAACAGTCTCAATCATTTAGTATTCAGATCTTAATACACATATTGATATTTAGATTCAGACGTCTTAATCTTTATTAAAAAAATAAATGACGCCTAAGTTGGTCTCTTTAACCGTTTGCATCAATTTGTGTGGCCTATGTCATCCAAATTGAGATATTACAAACATATCCAAATAAAAAAACAAAAAAATGTAACTCTTTTTTTTTAATTTGTTTTGTTTGATATAATCATGTTAAATAAAAGAATTTTTTAAATTTTGATAATTAAATATATTATATAAGAGATAATCAACAAACAAAAAAAGTTTGAAATATATAGAAAGCTGGCAGCTTGGACCAAATTTTTGTCAGCTTGTTTAGACCTAGAATAACATAACATGTATTAGTCAAATCAAAAGTATACAAATAATAAGTAACCCCCCACCCCCCTCTAAAAAATAGTCAACACTGCTCTGTTGGGTTGCTTACCCTCTTCCATCTCTTCTTTTTGTCAAACTGGATATACATCGACAGTTTATAATTATAATGTAGAATGTGAGATTGTACTCTCTATTAACATGGGGTAATTGTTCAAAATACTATTACTCTTACATGCTTTTATTTTTCTAGTAAATTCAGTTCCTAGGATATCTACCCAAAGTGCATCATTTGCAAAAATTGGAGGAACTGTCAAAATTTCAAGACCGGCAAAAAGCTGCTTTTTAGCTCCTTCTTTGGCAAGGTCCGCTACTTGGTCCTGCTTTCTGTAACTATGTTTTATTGTTGGGTTTCCCAGTTGCTCCATCGCTGATTTCCATTCACAAACAATATAGTTATAAGGAAGGTGGCCTTGTGATCATCCTTTGTTGAAGGGCAATTTTCAGGTCGTGCATTAGTGCAATAAGTTTTGCCATTGTGTTAGTAGTGTGGGTAATTCCTTTCATGTAACCAACAACTCAATCCCCTTTGTGATTTCTAAAGAATTCATGTAGCTCTCCTATTTCTAGATTAGTTGTTGAAGCACCGTCTGTATTGAGTTTAAATACCTCTATGGCTGGTGGTTCCCACTTCAAATGAATGAAGATTGATTCAGTACTTATTCCCTGGTTTCGTTCCACATGATAGTATTCAAGAGCTTTGTTAATAGCTTGGTTGACAAAAATTGGATTTTATTTCTTATCAAATAAATTGTTGTTTCTAATTAGCCAAATGTTTCAAAAATAGAATGGGAGGAGATTCTTACATGAAATATTGTTATTGAACTCCATGTTCTTTAACTTATTCCAGGTATATGACCACGAGGACTGAGAGAAGGAGAACAAAAGGGATGCGTACCTGGTTAGTACAACCATTTGACAGATTCTTCCAGAAATGTTTAGCACTAGGGCATTCAAAGAAAATATTTAGAATATCCTTTTTACCCACTTCACAGAAGGAGCAATTGGGATTAATGTTCAGACTAATGTGATGGAGGTACTGACTAGTAGGAAGCCTATTATGGTAGAGGAGCCATGTAAAACATTTAACTTTGTTGGAAACGTTGAGCTTGCATACCCAACGAAAATGGTCCTCCTATCTCCCAACTGGCTCCCAATTGGAGTCAATGAAGGTGTATGCTGATTTTGCAATGAAAAGGCCATTATTGGTGAGGTTTCGAATGAGTTTGTATTCAGTAGAAGTGTAAAGAGGGATGAATGTTTTTCGAATGACTTTGATTATGGACTCATGGAGGGGGTAGGACATACCACTGAAATCCCAGACTCTATTGTTCGACATAGTATTGATTTTGATGGATTCCTCAGACTCTTGCCAGGGCCCTTGGAGATGGAATTGAGGGAATGCATATTAGAAATCCATGTATAAGAAAGGAAGTTGACCCTATTACCCTTCTATACCATCCACCTAGAAGCTTTGGTGCAAGTTTACCAGCTATCAATGATACACTTCCAAGTTCTAGTGTTAGGTCTTCCCCTTGCATGATGGCCACTACAATGTTTCTCTATCAAAACCTTAGCCAAAATAGAGTTAGTGTTATGGAACAACCTCCAAGTTAAGCTAGTGTGGCTATTCTTGTTCTTCATTTTAGCTTTTTATTGACCTAAACTACCCTTAAATTTTGGCTTAGTGACTGTGTCCCACTTAAGAAGGTATAGTTTCCTTTTCTCTAGAGTACTATCCATACAAAATTTATTTGGATTCTATTTATCTGATTAGTTATATGGGTTGACAACTTTATGTATTGCATAACATGGTTGGGGATGCTTACCAGGCTTGATTTTGCCAAAGTTGTACGACCAACCATGTTTAAGAACTTGGTTTTTCAGCATGCTAATTTGGTGTTCGTGTTGTCAATAATGAACTGGATATAATCCCAAGTAATTACTAAAAGAGAGACTAACTTTAATACCTAGAGATGTAGAGCATGAGTTGCCAGTCAGTGTTTTAATTGGCAGAAAATATGACTTTGGATTTTTGAAAGTTGATTTTTTAACCAGACTCTGAATTGAAAGCATGTAGGGTTCTCATAATGGTTTCACAATACTTATTGTTAGCCTTAGCAAACAAGTAAGGCCATCGACAAAGAATAGATGGGAAATTCTAGGCTTATTCCTGCTGATGCTAATAGAAAACCACTCATTGGTTTAAACAACTCTACCAATCTGTCTAGAGAATCTTTCCATACATAAAATGGACAGGTAGGGGGACAGATGGTCTCCCTACCTAATACCTCTAGATGATTTGAAGACAGTAGTCTAACCCCTATTAACAAGGACATATATGAAGCTAGAGGATATACAAAAGAGCATCGGATCAATCATCGTGCTAGGGAAGTTGTAAAAACAGGAGAGAGTCTCTTATGAAGGACCATTCTATTTTGTCAAAAGCCTTCTCCAGGTCTATTTTAAGGATTATGTTAGCACTTTTTCCTCTCATCTTATGAAAATAATTTATGTATTTTCTTTTATTTGATAGAATGATAGACTGTGTAAGACCAATAATAACACTAAGGAAAGGCTTAATCCTATTAAAAATGATTTTAGGTATCAGCTTATACATAGTGTTGTACAAGTCATTGTGTCTATAATTCTTGAGCATATCAGCATTAACACATTTTGGAATCAAGCAAAGGTATGTTGAGTTTATTTCAGGGGGTATTCTCCTTAAGGAAAAAATAATTTGACAAAAATCATTAACCTGCCTAGACACCAAATGCCAATACTTCTGATAAAAAGGGGGATGAAGCCCATCGGGCCCTAGAGCTTTTGAAAGACTTAAGAACACAAAGGATCTCATTTGTCCTTAAGGGGAAATCAATGGTGGCTTGGTCACTGTGTGATAGAACATGATCCCTATTATCAGGATGAGTGATATGGAGTGGGAAGGACTTTTGGTATGTGGTTCTTGGATCAGATTTCCTACCACATCTTCCAGACTCAAGATTCTATTCCTTCTTCTTCTATTTAAGGTAGATGTGTGAAAAAAATTAGTATTGCCATCCCCCTCACACAACAATGGATCCTAGATTTTAATTTTCAGAAATCCTCCTCACTCTTGAGGATGTAAGAGAACTATCCCTGTAGAGTAAATTCTAGCCCTTGGAGGAACCTATTGAAGGGGTAACTGAGAGACTTCTGAATGATTGTGAGTCTAGGAAGAATGTACTTCTTCATATGAAAAATGTTCCCAAAAATATTCTTCTTCCACACTAAAGCTTGACCCTTAAATATATTAGTGGCTCTCATAAGATCATCAGGGGGGGTAATAGTCCTGGACTATGGTGGTAATCTATGGATGGTTAGAAAATCAATCTCTCTCTGTACAGGTGACACAAGTGAACAATAGCAGCGGAAAAAAAATGGTAACTTCTCCGCCGACTGGGGGCGGAAAGCCACCAGACCAGAACCAAAAGAATCTCCTTTAGAATGCTAATAATACCCAACAAAGAATTCCACTAAATTCCTCCCCAACTGCTATAATTCTCCAAAAATGTGACACGACTGCTGTAGCAACTAATCGCCTGGGATCGAATGAGAATTTCCAGATCAATTCTGGGTCAAATAATGCGATTCAAAACCATGTAGATTGTATCCCAATTGAAGAGCTACTTATTCACCAAAAATGCAACTTATTCAAACGCAGAAATCAGCAATTTTGATCCTCTACAACACTCCGCTGAGTTCCAGGTGAGTGTTACAGTGGTTGAATTTATACACAGCCAATGCCAATCGATTCATGTTGTTGAGAAGATTTTGAAAAATACTCCAATTACCAATTTCACCGAGACAAGCGTCACAACATTAAAGGAAACAACTTCAGCAGATTTTAGTGCACCAATTGTTTGATGGAATGCTACTACCAGTTGCACTATGCCAATTACTGAACAATCAAATAATCAACCATTCCAACGTCTTAAGGAACACAGCCGCCAAGTTACATGGCAAGAATTAGTTCAAAAAATTAGTGATCATGTTTTTCACTATTCACAGTGCATACAGCTAGTCGACCTCACTGCTACAGATGTTCCACTTGCACAACCACACATGGAAAAGCCTTCTGTTGATGAGGTAAATGCAATCTCATCCCACACTAATCAGATTTCGCATAAAAATACCCAAGATATTAATCTTGCAACTCATAAAATACAGATGACGAGCCACACAGATCAAACCTTTCAACTTGCTCAATTAAAAACACTGAACACATCAACACCACCTGCATATGCATACCCAAAGATCTCAACCAATTTTGACAAACCAAAACATACACAAATACTTAAACCAACTGCCACTCCTAGCCAAAGTCTCCAAAATCGGATCATCATAACAGATGCTCCATCCAACCCTCAAGCAATTAACCTCACAAATTCCCCTACAGATACCAATGTCCAACCAAAAAAATAAACTACTTACCCTATTCCACCACCTCCTACTATCACACAATCCCTCGCAACCAAGCTAAGAGCAAGGCAGGCTGTAGAGATAGCACCAATAGAGTTTACACCTTCCAAAATAACTACCAAACAGAGCCAAATATCTATTATATTCACTAGACAAGTCTACATGGTCACTCTAGCCAACAGATGCCAATACACTATTGTAGGCAAATTTCTCAATACTATGCCTAGAATGGAACATATAAGGAGAAGCTTCATAGCTCAATGTGAACTCAGAGGAGGAGCTAAAATAGTCTATTTCAATGCAAGGACAATATATATTGACCTAGATAATGAGTATGATCACGCCACTATTTGGACAAAAAATGCATGTACATTCAGGGTCAAAGAATGAACTTGCAAGCTTGGACTCCAAACTTTAATCCTAATGAGGATAATCCTACTGTCCCTGATTGGATAGTTATCCCTGAACTTCCATCGCATTTCTACTATAGGGTGATCCTATCAGTTTTGTTATCACCTATTGGTAAGGTGTTACACCTGGACCTTGCCTCCATGCAGAAAACCAGGGGGAGTGCAGCAAAGGTGAATATGCAGGTAGATTTAACTCAAGATAGGCCTCACCATGTTTGGCTTGGCTTTGCTGATGATCAAGATGTCAATGGGGATGGGCAGTGGTTGAAAGTTGTATATGAAGATCTTCCTACCTACTGCTTACACTGCAAGCACCTGGGATATAAGGAATACTACTGTACTTTTAAAAAAATAAAAGAGGAGGAAAAAAGGAAAGCATCAGAAGAAACATCAAACAAAAATGAGAACCAAACTACAAACAGAATTGCAAATACAAATGGAATACAACATCAAAAGAACCATATATCACAGGGGTAGCAAAAGAACAACAATTCCAAGCAAAATAAAGGGGTGCAAGACCAGGATGAGCAACAACTAGGAGAATTAATTCACAACTTATCAGCACAACAATCGACTAGGGATAATCATTCCAAAGATCAATGGCATACTCAAAATAAGAAGAATTTCAGGGGTGTCACCCAAAAAAGCAGGCAACAGAAACTCAAGGATTCTACTGAACAAGCAGTTGGTGCAGAGGTGACTAAGCTAGACAAGACCTCAGGTATAAATCCCAATCCACAAGCTGTCCCTCCAGATGCTCTGTGTAAGATCCCATTCCTAATCATACTATTTCTAATGCTAAAGTAGATGGAGAAAAGGTGGATGGTCAGGACATATCCAATATTAATCAAGTAGGTGACCCAAAAGCTGTGGTTTGTCCTCCTACTATTCCTTAAAGTGCTGATGTAACTCGTCATCTTATGATATACTAAGTTTTCAACATTCCTGCCCCTCAAAAATGCCTGCAGACAGAACCAACTTTGGAATTTAAAAGATGGGTGGCAACTGGATCTAATAGCAAATAAATGGACAAGTATATACCTCAACAACAGATGGAGAACATAATGGAAACCAATGAGAATCAGTTCATCCAGCAGGTCAGGATTACTGAAAATCCAACCTCCAACTCTAAAGGTGTTGGGCTTACAAAGAGCCCTACAAATGTTGATACTATGATTAAGGGTGAAACTACGAATGTGAGGATAAACGACTGGGTTCAAGAGAGGTTTGGAAAATACAAGGAAACTCTTAATGTTACCCTACACCATTCATGCGAGGAGATACCTTCTCAAACATTAGTTGAATCACCAAAGCCCACTGGAGCTACAACAACTGATAAACAAACATGGAGTGATGAAGTACATGATTCTGAGTTCAATTCTGAGTCAAATACAAGTATAAGAGTTGGTGAACAAAGATGCAACACAAATACAGAACAAGCACATACAACAAACAACTTAACCGCAATCCACACTATTACACATGGGGAGAATCCATTCAATGTTAAAGGTCAACTTGTATGTTAGGCAGCTGGGGAGGAGACTAGTAATGTTAATGCAAAGGTTTCTCAAGATTTAGTGTGTTCATACCTTCAAACTGTTAATGGCAAGACTATGCAATCGAATAGAACAGTAATTCTGCAAAATATGGCAACAGTCCAACCTTGTTTGGAATCCATATGTGAGTTGCAATTCAGGATGTCATAGAAATCTTTGGGAGTAGGAATTCAGAATGAAATGGTGATAAAAGAGACAAATGGAAAAGACTTTCAGCAAGCTGTGATAACTCATCAAGAAAGTACAATTGAGGCTAGTCCTATGCCATGTGCTTCTGGTCACTGGGAAGCCATTTCATATTCAGCTCAACATTCCCTTGAAGACACCTATACAAGTCTTACATGATCTTGTAACCCATAATATTGCATCAATTGCTATTGAGCAGGTAATGGGGGAACATGAACAATTTGAGGAAGAAGGTGTTGATGAATCCACATCTGGCAACTTCAAGGCAGTAGCAAGAGAGGCTGATTTATCTCCTAGAGCTGGAGAT